>NC_083650.1:24371510-24671510 GCF_963576545.1 Limanda limanda
AAACTTGAACGTTGTGTCAGCTGAGTGAAACTAAAAACTCTGAGCTGCTTGTGTCTCTGTGGTTTGAGAGAAACATGAGTCATTTAAAAACCTGATGAGTTGATGACACCTGGGATTTAATTTAATATTTAAATCTCATCTGAGACACAGAATATTAATAAACTGAAGAAACTCAAGGTCGTGAGAGAGAGAGAGAGAGAGAGAGAGAGAGAGAGAGAGAGAGAGAGAGAGAGAGAGAGAGAGAGAGAGAGAGAGAGAGAGGTGTTGAGCTTTAACCTAAACCTAAATCTAATTTAAACCTTAAAGTAACCAAACAGGAGCTTTGGAATCTACTCCCCCCAGTCATATAAATTCACACGTTCCCAGGGAACTCGGGCGAGGAGGTGGAGTTGCTGCTATTTTTAACTCCAGTCTATCAATTAATCCTAAACCTAAACTCAGCTACAACTCATTTGAATGTCTTGTTCTTAATCTTCCACGTCAATCCAGGAAACACCAACCGCCAATCATATTTGCTGTAGTTTATCGTGCTCCTGGGGCTTATACTGAATTTCTAACAGAAGTTTCTATCAAACCTAGTCCTAAAGACCGATAAAATCATTATTGTTGGTGACTTTAATATTCATGTTGACAATAATAATGATAGCCTTAGCGTAGCATTTGTTTCGATACTAGACTCAATTGGTTTCAGTCAGTGTGTACATCAACCTACTCATTGTTGTAACCACACACTTGACCTTGTGTTATCATACGGTGTCAAAATTGAACATTTAACAGTACTTCCGCGCAATCCAATACTTTCAGACCATAATTTAATAACCTTCGATTTTTCATTATCTGAATATATGCCCCTAATAAAAAACAAATTTTCTAGATGTCTACCTGATAGTGCTGTAGCTAAATTTAAGGAAATAATTGCGATTACATTTAAACCCGTATTATCCGTCGACATAAACAACAAATTCTTTAAAAACCCGAGCTCTATTGAGATTGACCACCTCGTAGACAGCTCTGCAGACTCATTACGATTAACATTAGACTCAATAGCGCCTCTAAAAAAGAAATGTGTAAAACATAGTAAATTAGCTCCGTGGTATAATTCCAAGACACATGAGTTGAAACAAATATCAAGAAAATTAGAAAGGAAGTGGCGCTCCAGCAACAGTGTTGAAAATCTCCTAGACTGGAAGAGTAGT
The DNA here is from genome assembly GCF_963576545.1 of Limanda limanda. Classification (NCBI taxonomy): domain Eukaryota; kingdom Metazoa; phylum Chordata; class Actinopteri; order Pleuronectiformes; family Pleuronectidae; genus Limanda; species Limanda limanda. The sequence continues at coordinate 24,372,707 of NC_083650.1, forward strand.
GTTAAAGAATATAAAAAGGCTCTCCACAAAGCAAGAGCTGCCTATTATTCAAAACTAATAGAAGAGAATAAAAACAACCCAAGGTTTCTCTTCAGCACTGTAGCCAGGCTGACAGAGAGTCACACCTCTACCGAACCCAGTATTCCTCGATCCCTAAATAGCAATATCTTTATGACCTTTTTTAATGATAAAATTCTAACTATTAGAAATAAAATCAACCATCTCTTGCCCTTAATTGGCACTAATACCCTCCCAACAACAGAGATCTCAGAAACGGCTGAGAATCCTTCCCATTACTTAGACAGCTTCTCTCTGATCACCTGTGATCAGTTTACCAAAATAATCTCAGGTTCTAAACCAACAACCTGTATCTTAGATCCCATTCCAACTAAATTACTTAAATTACTATTCTGCCCCTAATAGATAGTTCGCTACTTAACACAATCAATCTGTCATTATCATCAGGTTATGTACCACAGTCTTTTAAAATAGCTGTAATCAAACCCCTACTCAAAAAACCCACCCTAGACCCAGAGGTTTTAGCAAATTACAGGCCAATATCTAATCTCCCCTTCCTGTCTAAAATCTTAGAAAAAGTTGTAGCCAATCAGCTGTGTGAGTTTCTCCAGGAAAATAATATATAAGACTTTCAGTCTGGGTTTAGAACCAATCACAGCACAGAGACAGCCCTGGCAAAAGTCACTAATGACCTTCTAATAGCTTCAGATCAGGGACTTGTGTCTGTCCTCGTTCTGTTAGATCTCAGTGCAGCATTCGACACAATTGACCATCAAATTTTATTACAGAGACTAAAACAGTTAATTAACATTAATGAAACCGCCCTAAACTGGTTTAAATCTTATTTTTCTGATCGCTCCCAATTCGTACAAATTAATGATGAGTCATCTGTGCGCACCAAAGTTAACCATGGTGTTCCACAGGGGTCTGTGCTCGGCCCAATTTCATTCTCATTATATATGCTTCCACTAGGAAACATTATCAGGACACACTCACATACTCGGCCCTAAACACCTTAGAGAAACATTATCTTATGATATAGCTGCGCTAGACGACATTGCCCTTGCTTCCAATGACACAGTCAGGAACTTGGGAGTGATCTTCGATCCTGATTTGTCCTTTAATAGTCACTTAAAACAAATTTCTAGGACCGCCTTTTTCCACTTGCGTAATATCTCAAAAATCAGACATGTTCTTTCGCAAAAACATGCAGAAAAACTAGTCCACGCCTTTGTTACATCGAGACTGGACTATTGTAATTCATTATTATCAGGCTCCAGCAGCAAGTCGTTAAAGACTCTGCAGCTGGTCCAAAATGCCGCAGCACGTGTCCTGACGAGAACTAAGAAAAGAGAGCACATTTCTCCAGTATTAGCATCGCTACACTGGTTTCCTGTTAAATCTAGAATAGAATTTAAAATTCTCCTCCTCACCTTCAAGGCCCTTAATAATATGGCACATTTTTACCTTAAAGAGATGTTAGTACCATTTCAACCTACTAGAGCACTCCGATCCCAGAACTCAGGTTTACTTGTCCCTAAAGTCTCTAAAAGTAGAGTAGGAGCCAGAGCTTTTAGCCATCAAGCCCCACTCCTGTGGAATAATCTCTCACTTTCAGTTCGGGAAGCAGACACGCTCTGTTCGTTTAAGAGTAGACTCAAAACCTTCCTTTTTGATAAAGCTTATAGTTAGAGCTTATTAGTGCGGCAGAAAGTAACTCGCCCTATGTTCCAAAATTGATTAAAAGGCAAAAACCCCTGATGATGCTAAGACGCACAGGGAATTTATGACACAAGACACACGGAGCTTCTCTTTCCTGCTTCTCCTTCCTCTTCTCCATACTTGTCACATCAAAGTAAATCTTATCTCATCAGTACATGTTACTAACTTGACCCCTTTCCCGGAGTTTCTGTGCCTTAGCGCCCGCGGATGCAGGGCCACAGCTTTTGCCGCACCATGGATATGATTGAGAATCGCGCGTCAGAGGTCGCAATGGTGGATCCAGTGGTGGATTCTGTATCGTGCCAGCTGATCGTAGTGGTAATGGAGGATCCTTTGTCGCGTTGGCATCGGATGATGGTGGACCACGACCGAGGCGGCAGCTGATAATGGATTCTAACTCGTGGCAGTGGACAATGACTGTGGACTATAGTGGATCCCATCCTGATGCTGGATCGTGATCTTGCTAGCTGCTGACCAGAGACTATGATTGCAGCAGGACTACTTCACACATAGTATTGAAAAATGTTTACCCTCATCGATGCTGCTAAAAACTTTAATCCTGATGATGTTTTCTTAGACTTGACATCTATTGCACTTCTGTCCGTCCTGGGAGAGGGATCCCTCACATGTGTCTCTCTCTGAGGTTTCTACATATTTTTACCTGTTAAAAAGGTTTTTAGTAGTTTTTCCTTACATGTGTTGAGGGTTAATGACAGAGGATGTCACACCATGTTAAAGCCCTATGAGACGAATTGTGATTTGTGAATGTGAGCTATACAAATAAAACTTGATTGATTGATTGATTGACTATGTAACTGTTACTGAAGAACAGCGCCCCCTGCAGCCACATGTGATGATTTACTCTTTTTGACATGTTCACACTCAAACATCAGACTCACTTTAATCAAGCTGCTGCTTTAAGGTCAAGAAAACTGCATAATGTTGCTTTAACAACAGATGAGAAACAACTCTCCCTGGTCTCAAGCCCCTTTTCCACTGGTTAGACTGGTTTTTAAAACCCACCAACATAATAACAGCAGCGAAACAATGTTCTCATGTCAGTAAAAGCTAATTTGCAGCAGACAATAAGAACGAGTGATTTATTGGTTGATAAGAATCGGCAGATATCAGCCGTTCAGTGACGTGTTGCATCAGAGAGTATTTGCTGATCCACACAGAAGAAAAACATTTATTTTAAATAATAAGCAGAACATATTCATTCATGTTCTATATATTTGGCTGCATTTGTGTTTTGTTTTCATTTATAGCTGTTTATGATAAAGTTTCTGGTTAAACGCCCCAAATAAATTTCTTTTTCATCAGGGTTTGATGAGATTATTGCAAAAGATAATTCATATATTAAATCAAAAGCTGCAGCGCCACCATGTGGCTGATGATGAGACCTGCAGGTGGGAGAAAAGTCTTCCCACTGACACAAAGGTTTAAATGTACAACAGAAGAGTTTCCTGCCACAATAAAACACAAACCTTCTTGTCTTCACTTGAAAGCCGGAGTCATCGGTCAGAGCAGAGACGTCATGTGGAGGAAACATCCATCAGCTGCAGAGCTTCACTGAGCAAAGACCAGCTGACCACCGCAGACATGAGCAACTGGCTGAGGAGACACTGGTGGGACCAGAAGGAAACCAGCTCCCACTCAGACAGGAAGTCACACTGAGGACACGTAAGGTGAGGGACTTCAAAATAAAACAGGACATATCGACAGAGTCCAGCTGGGATTTTAAAGTTTAATAAAGATAAAAGAAAGAACAGATTCAATTATGTGTTTGAATTATAATCTGTTACAGTTCATCACATTTCAAAACAAAAAGCTAAACTGTCTGCAGACGAGTGTTTTCATCAAACAGAGAATTACGAGCCATGGAAATAATCACACATAACCACAGACTGTATATGGAACATAACACACAGACAGACGATGTCAATTCTGACATAGTCCTCCATTGAGTCATTGGTGAATAATAACAAAGACATATTTATACGTAAGAATGGCAAACATCACAGGTTGCATTCAAACTTTTGTTGCATGACTGCGGCAAAAATATACAGAATAAGCTTTTTTTAGGGGCCAATGCAGATACTGATATCAAGGAGTAAAAAACATCACTTATATATAAAATTGCCAATAAAGCTCAAGTAAAACAATATTATTTAAAGAAATTAAGATAAATTGAAAGTAAACACGAATCAACAGAATATATAGAACTTGAATTAAGACAAAACAAATTTCAATGTAAAATAAAATCATAATGCACATTATTTATCCTGTAAAATAAACCTTTTCATATCGGTGCATATCTTAAAAGGCCCATATCAGCCAATTGAAATATTGAAGGTAAACACAAAAGCAGATATCACAGCATTTCTTTTTCATTTATACTGAAATTCAATCCAGATCAAGTCGTTCTTTTCAATGAGCTGTTACAAAACTGGTGAGTCTAATATGTGAAGGTGTTTAAGGATGAATGTTGATTTTCATGCTCTTGTTTTCTGGAGGATGCACCGTTCATAGTCGTCCTGAAACAAAGTGACAATAACTGCAAATTACTAAAGTACACATTTGATGCTTCAACACCACAACATGATCAAGGCCGTTCATAGCTTTACACAAAGGATTTGAAATTTGAGACACCTATTGAACTGCATACTTATCGTAACTATTTAATAATGATATGATGGAGTTTCAGTTGAGGTTTATTTCAAATGCTCATGAGCCAGGAGCTGAACAGACAGTTGTTAATATTTGTACCTGAAGCTGAATGTGGATTTTCATTCACGTAGTCAGAAGTCTCCTCTGGATCACCTCGGGTTCCTGTGAAGATCAGACAGAAAACGACTTGAGAATGTGGAGAACCACTGTTTTATTCATTTAGTTGATCTCGTTGCCACTCTAATATCTCTATCACAACCAGCATCACCAGCTTCAGGTTCTCCACACGTGTTCCAATGCAAATGAATGTCCTTGTTGTTCAAACATTATATGGAAGCAGCTAAACCGATCCCTGGTTCAGTTTGATCCGGGTCTGACTACATTCTGGTGCTTTGGTCTGGAGCCGGGTCTGAGGAACCTTTCCACCTGTAACTCTGCTTCAGACTCAACTGAAAAGTCCAAATGTCTGTCTTTGGACCATGTGACTAAAATGAGATGTTGGAAAACCACGCATGTGTATTGATGTCATGACATCGTGTTGGACATTTCTGTCCTCATCTGCCCGTCCACCTGAACTCAGAAGGTTTTTCATTTAGGACTTCTCTGCAGGAGGCACATGTTATACTGTACCTTCCTCCGTGTCTTCTCTGATTGATTCATAGATGCAGTCGTCACCTACGAGTCAATAAAAAATCAAATCAACATGAAATGTAATTGGAAACTTTGTGACTAGGTTCTTCTGAAAAGCAACAAGTTAGAAATAGCTGTGAAGGCCTTCAGCAGGAGAAGGACGGCTGACCAGTTTTGTAACAGCTAATTGGAAAGAACAACTTGATCTGGATTGAATTTAAGTATAAATGAAAAAAGAAATGCTTTGATATTTGCTTTTGTGTTTACGTTCAATATTTCAAATGGCTAATATGTGAAGGTGTTTCAGGATGAATGTTGATTTTCATGCTCTTGTTTTCTGGAGGATGCACCGTTCATAGACGTCCTAAAACAAAGTGACAATAACTGCAAATTTCTAAAGTACACAACACACTTGATACTTCAACACCACAACATGATCAAGGCCGTTCATAGTTTTACACAAAGGATTTGAAATTTGAGACACCAATTGAACTGCATACTTATCGTACAAGAACTATTTAATAATGATATGATGGAGTTTCAGTTGAGGTTTATTTCAAATGCACATGAGCCAGGAGCTGAACAGCCAGTTATTAATATTTGTACCTGAAGCTGAATGTGGATTTTCATTAACGTAGTCAGATGTCTCCTCTGGATCACCTCGGGTTCCTGTGAAGATCAGACAGAAAACGACTTGAGAAGGTGGAGAACCACTGTTTTATTAATTTAGTGGATCTCGTTGCCACTCTAATATCTCTATCACAACCAGCATCACCAGCTTCAGGTGCTCCACACGTGTTCCAATGCAAATGAACGTCCTTGTTGTTCAAACATTATATGGAAGCAGCTAAACCGATCCCTGGTTCAGTTTGATCCGGGTCTGACTACATTCTGGTGCTTTGGTCTGGATCCGGGTCTGAGGAACCTTTCCACCTGTAACTCTGCTTCAGACTCAACTGAAAAGTCCAAATGTCTGTCTTTGGACCATGTGACTCAAATGAGATGTTGGAAAACCACGCATGTGTATTGATGTCATGACATCGTGTTGGACATTTCTGTCCTCATCTGCCCGTCCACCTGAAATCAGAAGGTTTTTCATTTAGGACTTCTCGGCAGGAGGCACATTTTATACTGTACCTTCCTCCGTGTCTCCTCTGATTGGTTCATAGATGCAGTCGTCACCTACGGCAATAAAAAATCAAATCAACATGAAATGTAATTGGAATCTTTGTGACTAGGTTCTTCTGAAAAGCAACAAGTTAGAAAAAGCTGTGAAGGCGTTCAGTAGGAGAAGGACGGCTGACCGTGGAGAAGAGACGAGTACACTGGCAGCTGGATTTCATCGTGGTGGAGAGTTGGGTCTGAGCTCTGATTGGTTCTCAGAGACTGGCTGAGCCTGAAACAGTCAAACAAGCACAAGTGAATGAAACAGAAAAAGTTAAGTATTGCTGTTTTGTTGAAGATGAAACAAGAGAGAGTGGAACCAACCTGTCACAACACAGATCTGTGAATAAAGACAAAAATTATCACGTTACATGATTTTATTTTTCAACCTCTGCTCCATGACTATCGTGACAATAGTTTGGAATAAGTTTGATTTAAATGAAATGAACAAGAGCAGCTCTCACTCTTTGAATTCCTGCACCAACACAACAGCAGCAGCGAGAGGAGGAGAATCAGTGTGAAGCCTCCAACCAGCCCAACGACCAGCGGCACAGGAGACGTAGAGGGAGGTGCTGCAGGAGTCACTGATCAGAGGAGGAGCAGTGAGGAGCAAAGAAAGATCCATGACGTGGACAAACATAGAACCAACACTTCAGCAGACGTTTTGACGTGAAAAAAAACAACTTTGTGAATACGTTTTGCAGTTGAAGAAATATTGTAATATATGCAAAAAAGGTTTGTAGTTTACTTTGTACATGTGGAAAAATAAGTGAAAACGTTTTATAATTGTATTGAGCAAGTGGAGCTGGTGTTTAGAAACCGTCTCAGTGAAAATACTGAGTAGAAAAGTTTTTAATCTACTTCTCAACCTGGAGACTCCTTTTCTACCTCATATTGATCACACTCACATTTTACTGACATCCAACTCTCCGCTGAGAAGTCTCCTGAATGTTCACACTTGTAGAAACCTTCATCTGACTGTGACACAGCTGAGATTTCCAGTTCCCTTCTGACATCACTTTGGAGGAGTTCACCATTTTTGTAGAAAGCGAAGTTGGAAAAAAGGTTTGTTCTTCCGAACCATGAGCAGCTGAGAGTAACGGACTGTCCCCCAGTCACAGGATGGGCAGGGCTCTTCAGGAGAACACGATCTGAATCTATAAACAGTTAAAAAACCATCAACAATGTGAACAACCTGATAATTCAGCTCGTATATAAACAGCATAAGTCTAAATATTAGATGTTAAAGTGGAGCCAAAGCCATTCAATGCACGTTTAGTTAAACTCTGCTCCTCAGGTCCATGAGCTGTACGTTGTGTGTGCGCTGGAAAAACATCTGGTTTCAATACACAGCCCTGGCTTCAAGAGCAGGACGTCTGAGCTCAAGCAGGGGAGAGTTGAGTGTGAGCGCAGGGTTTAGAGTGAGAGCATCACTAAATCTGAATGTGACATCAATAAGTCCTGCTCTCCAACCAAAAGACCTCCCTCTTGAGTACAGAGAGGGAAACAGCCTCCAGGTGGCGCTGTGGGCTGTGGCGTTCACACAGTCACGTGATGTCTGCTTGTTTAACGCAGACGGACACACTCTCACAGCTGATTCTGGGCGTTGAACGAGTGGTTTGTGTAAATAAAGATGGTGAATTTCATCCAGAGATCATGTTTGATGTGATGCACCTTGGTACATGTGGGGGGAGGCAGTGCTCCCCACCTTCAGTTACTCTACCTTTAAATCACATTATGGGATGTTGGAAACATGCACAGTGTGAATAGATTCAATGAAAAACTACAACCTGCAGTGATGTTGACTGCGTTGCTGATCTCTGATCCAGATTCACACCAGTAAACTCCAGAAGGAGGAAGATGATCCATGTTCCATGTTAAGCTTGTCTCCTGAGACTCGCACTCGAACAATCGTAGATCGTCCCACAACCCAAACAATCGTACTCTGTCTCCAGTAAACATTGACAATCTCCACTTATCAGAGTTTCCCTCGCAGGTCAGACGGACTTGGTCATGTCTGAAGTGCTGCACTGAGTCCGGACTCACTGTGAGAGACACTGACGAATAGGAATCTGAAAAACGTGACATGAAGAGTGAAACAGAAACTAATGGTTTAAATTAGTTGAGCATTAAAAACGTGAAGCCATCAGCAGAGACTCCATCTCGGTCACATCTTGTTTTTGGGAATAAGGTCATAATATTACCAGAATACATTTGTAATGTTTCCAGATTAAAGGTGTCAGAAGAACGACATCGTTTGTTGACATCACAGTGACATCACAGTGACATCACAGTGACATCATGATGATGTCAGTCTGAGCATATGATCATAAATAATATCAACTTCAGGTCAGTCCTATAGAATGCACACAAAATGTTGTGGAATGATTCTCTGATCAATATAAGCTTCAGATTGTGTCTCTAACCCTGTATCTGTCTTGACCTTTGACCTTTGACCTCTAAAAGTAAATCACCTGGAGGAACCATTCAAAGTAAAGTTCCCCAAGTAACTGAGCGACAGAAGGGACAACATCTGCTTCAAGAGAAAGAAACAAACTCACCTACAGGCCACACCCACTTTGTCTTACTGTACTCAGTGTAAAACACGGGGTCTCCTCTTCCAGCTCGACATGCATAACCTGCTGACTCCGTCAGGCCTCGGATGACGAAGGAGTTTTGTTCAGTTCCTCCGTCGCTTCCTGGGAGCAGCTCATAACTGAACTCAGGAATGTGCATATCACTCGGATCATATCGAAATGACTGTGGACATCTGGGGACTGGATCCAAACTAATGGGGTGAGCTCTGTACCAGTAGAACCTCCACCCTGCAGTGGGATGTGGACCCCCCCCACAGGTGAGAGTCCCGGAGGCTCCAGGAGTCAGCCATGACGGAGACACAGTGACGACAGGTCGTGGTGCAGCCGCTGAAACGGAACATCGTCACAACAAAAACACGTCTTCATGTTTGTCTACAGATGTTCATTTTGGAATCAATGTAATTTCTGGATGCTTCACATTCAGCCATCGACATGACTGCCCCCAAAAGTGAAGCCAAATTAAAACACCGCCCCCTGGTGGCTGCCTGCAGTATGTCAACCATGGTTTCTTTCATTTCAGTTTGTTCACGTGTTCATGTTTCTGATCAGTTTGGTTTTAATTAGTTATTTGATGCTTTAAAAACAAGTGAAACGTCCTGATTGACAGCTGACTCTGACTCGTGATTGGTTGAGCACATGTATGGGCGGGACCTCGATACCCAGCTCCACCCCTCCATCATGATTTCACAGACTCTGGCTCTAAATGACCTGAAAAGTGAAAGATGGCTGGTATCCGGGATATTTTGGCTTCTCTTTTGTACATGAGCATTGAACACATATAAACTTTTTAATATTTAAACTTTAACACCTATTTTTTAATACTAGATATGACTTGACTCACCGTTAGACAACGTGAGGGGAGCACTCCATCCTGTGGAGTTCTGCCGTGCACCTTTCAGTCGGCCCTGACACCAGTAGCTGCCGCTCAGATCTGACCCCAGACTGATCCTGAACTCCTTTGTGTTGGGAGGTGCATGTGAGCTGGTTGCTGTCCATTCATACTCCCACTCAGAGTCTCCTCCCTGGATCTCACACCTCAGGGTGACGGCTTCTCCTCTGTATGTGTTCGTCCAGTTGGGTTGAAGAGTCGCAGCAGCTCTGTTGTGGACTATTCATATTCACCAGTAAAGACAAAATAACAGCTTGTATCAGCATCAACCTTTACGTAATCTCAACAAACAGTCATGAACGCAGAATGGATTCTCTCCTCACTCACCGATTCCATGAATCCTGACTGAGTGACTGTACTGGGTGTAGTGAACTGGATCTCCTCTTCCTCCTCTGCACCAGTACAGTCCTTCACGTGAGGCACTAGCACTTTGTCCATGTGACTTGAAATCCTCATCCGTCAGGGGCTCCGAGGTTTTCTCACCTCTGTACCAATAATACTTCCATCCAGGTGATGCTGGGCCCACGGAGCAGGTCAGGAGCACACTGCCCCCTACTGGAAAGGCTCGGTGGTCAGCACTCAGGTTCGCCGCTGGTCTTTCTGTTAATGTTAAAAACACTTTGGCATTTAGTCCATTTCATGTGAGTTGAATGAAATGAGTAGAACATGTATCTCCTTCAGTCTTCTGCAGTCGTACAAACTAAAACAGCAGTAAAAGCAAAAGTACAGAATGGTTTGGCCCAGATTATACCACCTGTTTGCCACATCAGAGCCACAAGTTAGCCACAGCCGTCCCGTACATTAACCAAAGCTGCCAGACGTGGCCCAGACTCGTTTGGATCTATTTGGACCATATTCACCACATGGACCACTTTAGGTTCACATCCAGGTCACACTTTGCCTAGAGCACCGCATGTTTACCATAAAGACCCAGGTGTGTTTTGGGAGTGTTGGGCCACATTAGCTCTTTAACAAGTGGACGAGTTTCGGCTCGGATCCATTCTGTCCACAGGAAAGCTAGAGGAGCCGCATCACTGCCTGAAGTGGCCAACATCCATCTGGTCTAAAGGTGCTGAGCATCCACCGCATAAAGATGGACGACATCACAGCTCCACAACAGTGAGTTCGCCCCCTGGTGACTGGCTGCAGTACAGGTCAAATTACCTCAGGAGGAAAGGACGTTCTTGTACCTCTGATGTATGTTCAAGTTTTGGGTTGAACTGAATTAGTTTTTGACGTTATATAAACAGGGTGAAACATCGTGACTGACAGCTGAGGCTGACTCACGATTGGTCGAGTATTGGCCGGACCTTGGTCACAGATCGTTTGTATCCAGGATGTTTTGACTTGGATCCTAAACAGCACTTGTTTCCTCCCAGATGAGAAAAACATCTAAACATCGGTGAACATCATCTTACTCGTCAATAGGCTGATCGCAACAACGAGATAAATATCAAAAAGATATTCAGCTTTTGAATCGGTGCATCACTCGTTACTTTTTTGTTGTATTCTATTTCTTATCAGCGCATATGAACATAAACTGAAGGAGACATTTGCCAGTTTCTCAAAACTCCGTCTTTCTCACCAGAAACTGTTAATGTGACGTCATCGCTCCACTCGGTCGTGGAATTCAAGTTCTTCTTGTCTTTAGCCAAACACCTGTAGCTTCCACTGTCGGACGAGGACGCATTGACAATCCTGTATTCATTGTGTGTTGGAACCGTAGTTGAGTTGGGTTTGGTCCATTCATACTCCCACTCAGCTGGTACATCTGCAGGGACCTCACACCGGACAGTGATCGTCTCACCGCTGAAGACCAGACACCAGTCAGGCTGCAGGGCCACAGACGCCTTGTGGGAAACTGATCACAAATAGAAACAGAGAACAGAAGAAAGTAGAATGGCTCAGTACAGCTCCTCTCTCCACCAAACTGTACAGATACCAGTCCTCTCATCTTTTCATCAGGGGAAAGAATCAAAAAAGAATCACACAATCTTAAAGCAAAACACTATGCAACTTTTTAACCTTAAAACAGCAGCTTCCAAGTTAGTGTAGTGATTCCCTGCCTTAATAAGGAGAAAGTTTCCTCCTTCTCTCCCTGAGCGTCTGTTCTCTGTGACTCTGGTGAGTGGGTTCCATCTCCTGAGAGAAGAACTGACTGAGAGTCACAACCTGTCACAACCAGCTGCAGCTGAAGAGTGAAGCTGAACTGAGATCAGTTAGAAACACTCTGAAGTTATTAAAAAATAGCACATGTGGCTGCAGAGGGCGCTGTTGCTCAGTAAAAGTTACATCATTTTAAAGAAAGTCTGGATGTTTGGATTCCAACTAAATTTTATTGGTTCTGTCACAAGTTCCGTGAAAATCCATTCTGTAGTTTTTGCGTAATCGTGCTGACAAAGAAAGAAAGAAAGAAACGTCCAGGGACAGAATATAACCTCCACAGCGGAGGTAACTAGTCTTTGGATTTCTAAACTGACTCTTACCTCTGTTCTCTATTGTGACTCGGTTGCTGTCCTCTGTGAGGAAGGTTGTGTCTCCTCTCCGTCCTCTGCAGCTGTAGATGCCTTCCTCTGAGATGCTGATTCCATCATCTGTTTCATTATATCTTAGGATCTGAGCTGCAGAGGAGGCTGAGGTTCTTCTGAACCAGTCGTATCTCCACTCAGACGCGTTCTCCACAGAGCAGCTCAGTGCTACGCTTCCCTTTCCTGTGATGGTTGTGTTATCGGCAGTCAGCCTGGGCCTGGGTTTATCGGCTTTCAAAGTGCGTGAGAGAAAATGAAAGACTAATTAAATGGGGAAAAAGATTAAAGCGTATGAAGCAGAGTTTCACTCAGTAGAGGACAAAGTTCTGATCGTAGAATATATGAGACAAAAAAGGTCTAATGATGAATCTCAACATGTAAAAGGTTCATTGATCCCGACATAGCTCAATGCTTCTGGCCCAGATGTGTCCCACACTGTCACACTGGCCTCCAGCCCACACACCTCATGGAGTGATGGCACTGGGGCAGTCCACTGTTGTTTGCCAGAGCTGGGCCACAGATGAGCCGGAGCAATACCGTGTGTCAACCACAAGGGTTAGGGTTAGGCCCCCATGTGTTATGTGCTGTTTGAGCCATGTTCACCATTCATGGACCACTTGAGGTCCACATCCAGATCACACTTTGCCTACAGCACCTGATGTGTGCCAGAAAGACCCAGGTTGGTTTTAAGGTATTTGAGCCACATTAGCTGGTTTACATGTGGACCAGTTTAGGTTCACACCAAGATGCTTTCTGGGGATTGGGCGGAAATTGGTTTAGTAGTTTTCACGTAATCCTGCCAAGAACAACCAATAGAAAGAGATGAAGACGTAACGTCCTCGTGGAGGTTTTGAAAGATGATTGGACGTACGTGTTACTCTCAGCTGGAAGGCCTCACTCCACTCTGTTGAGGAATACCAGTCCGCTCTGGCCTTACACCAGTACTCTCCACTGTGGAAAACAGAGGCAGTGCCCAGCCTGTATTCACTGTGTGTGGGAGCTGTGTCTGGACCAGTGACTGGTTGGTGGGAGCTTGTTGTCCTCCATTCATATTCCCACTGGGTGTCTCCTCCTCCCTGGATCTCACACCTGACAGAGATTGTCTCACCGCTGAATATCTGAGTCCAGTTGTGTTGCAGCACGACAAAGCTTCTGTTGGACACTGAACATTCAAACACAAATATCAAACCAACAGAGAGAACTGGTTAATATTGCTGCTGACTGGTTCTGTTTTCATCGTAGCCAGTCATGAAAGCGTGCTACTCACAGGTTCTGTCGATGTGATGCACGTGACTCTTCTCTGAGCAGAAATCTGAGTGAGTCCTTCTTCCCCTGCACCAGTAGCTGCCTCCCTGTGAGATGCTCAGAGAGTTGTGCACAGGATTTGTTGCAATGGTGGTTTCCTCAGCGTCTGGGGAACGTGTGAACCAGTCGTAGCTCCAACCCGCAGACTCCTCCACAGAACAGGTCAGAGTCAGAGAGCCGCCCACTGGGATGGACGTCCTGGATGCTCTCACTGTGGCTCTGGGTCTGTGTGCTGCTCAGGAAAGAATATTCACATGTTTAATTATGATCCTTCCTTATTACATTATGAAACTCAGTTTATGTAGTGAAGCATCTATTAAATTAGCAAAACATTATATCTTCATCATTAATTAGGAGACAATTCATTATTAATCTTTACATCTGTAGTAGTATACATTTATTAAAGAAAATTAAAAATATATATATTTTTCATGTTGATTAGGAATCAATTCATCATTATTTTATAATTCTGTATATGCAGTAATATAGTATACATGGATAAAATAATACTTCCATTAGGAATCAATTCATGATCAAATTAAATAATTCAGTATATGTAGTATAAACCCATTAAAATAGCAAAAATCTATATTTTCATGGTTAATTAGAGATCAACTCCTAATTTTATTTTTTATGTTCAGTAGGTAGTATATATCCATTAAAATAACAACTAATAATATCTTTATTATTAATAAGAAATCAATCATGAATATTTTATAAGTTAGTACATGTAGTATAAATGTATATTTTCATCATATATAATTGAGTAAATACAGTCTGCATCAGTTGTTCTCTGCTCCTCCAATGTTTTTATAATGTCTGTGTCAAACAAGAAGCTGAAGTGAAGTGAGTGAATGATGTGATTGACTTTCTGTCCGTGTGAAAGGTCGACGTCAGGAACTGAGATCAGGTGTTTCAGCTTTGACTGTGGAGACTGAACGACGCATTCAGAAGAAGAAACGTGGATTTGTCCGGCTGTCGACACCATGTGGAAAATAAGCTTCATGTTTCTACTGTCCCAGTTATTGTGAATTGCTTTACTTGTGTTTCTCTTTGTCCTGTGTCTCCACATGTCTGTGGGGGAAGCTCCCAGCGGGGACAAGGACTCTGGATATCTCACCTGACACAGAGAGAGTGGCCCTGTTGCTCCGTTTGTTCTCTTCTGAGCTGTTGTGGTGAGCGATGCACTGATAATCCCCGTTCCTGTCGGGCGTTAGCTCTGGAATCCTGAACACGTTAGTGGAAGTGATGGGAACCATTGGTTTGTCGTTCCACTTGAACTCATAAAACCACTCACTGACATTTGCTTCTCTTATGTGACACGTGAGAATAACGTGCTCCCCAGAATATAGAGTGGTTGAGTTGGGTTCAAAGGTCAGCTCAGCATCTACCCCCCCGCACAAACAGGACATAGTTAGAGGAAATACCAACCAGAGGTTTGTTCTATAAGTTTGCAGTTCATTCGTATACTCACTAATCTTAGTAACAACAAAAATGGGATGAAATATAAATATAAGGTTCATTCTACCAAATTGGTGCAAAGTATGGTCCCCCAACAAGAAAAACTATCTACAAAACAATTAAGTATTCAGACATAGATATTTACTAAGAATATGTTATGGTCTATTTAAACCCAAGACATTAAATGAGATAGGGATAAGCTAAATATATACAAAAAAATCATTTATAGGGTACTTTCTATTGGGAAGTAGCTGTCCCCCACCCTGACATCTAAATTTAAATTCTGTAAATAACACTTTTTAGATTTTTTTCAATGATCTTATTTCAAAGATCTTTATGATTAGGCTCAAACAGAACTTGGAAGGTTTAGATTTATTGTGGGTTTAATTTTTAAATTAAAAAACTATACTCAAAAAATCATGTCCCCAGTTTTCATGTCACTACCGAAAAACAAGAGTTTTAGTCCATTGGCTGAGCCTGTTTTTTAGCCACACCCCTGCATTTTTGACCAGGCAGTGACACTGCATCCCTGTCCCTCATGGCTGAATGGTAAGCAGCTAAATCCCATAGTTTTGATATAAATGTGTTCCAAACTATGAAAATCAGCGTCTAACCTTAAGAATTGTCACTACCGAACACATATTCTCTTCAATTAAGTAAACTTTTTTGGGGTTTTATGCAAAGTATTCTGTTTTTATGTGTGTACACCTCTTACATACTAGCATTCTTTAGTTATGCTCAAAGTTAGCTATAATTGTCAATACCGAAACAGTCACTACTGAAACATATGGTAAAGTTCCAACTTCAGGTCTAGTTTAACTGCACATTATTCAACAGTCTGAAGCCGATCTCACTGCTGCAATTTGCCAACTCATGAGATGCTAGTTCTGCACAAATACTTTAATGCTGCAAACTGCTCACAGGACCATTTTTACATATCCATTATTCCATTTTTCCAATTCTATGATCAAAATTTTGACCTTGAGGTCAAAGTCACGCACAACATTGGGCGAAACCGCTTTTATTGGCTGCGACTAGAGGACAAGAGCTGGTCCACAGTGGACAAGGTCGTCACCTTCATCCCTCCACCAGACACCGTCCACAGAAGCATGTCCAGATCACCCCAAGAGTGATCACTGCAGTATGTGAAAAGTTAAAATTTGTGAATGGATTTGTGATGGTTTCTGACACTTAAACCCCTTAAACATACAGTACAACATAACATCAGTTATTTGTCAATGTTTTCTTCTATTTTACTGAACCCACTTGGGTAATGTTTGTACTTTTAATGGTTCTGGACGAACAATTGTTATGTCCTCAAGAATAAAATGATTCTATTGACCACAAAACATTTGTGTTTTTAATATTCCCAACCTATAGCATGTTATGAGTTAAGATTAAGCAATAAGGTTGAGGAAATATGATACAACCTTGCAAACAAAATACTGTGGTCACTCCAAAAACAGTGTAGTCACAACCAAAACACTGGATGTTTTGTAAAAAATAAAGTATATTGAGTCATCAACTAAAATGTTATGATACTGATTGGTTTAATGTATGTTCAATTTCATCAATCATCAACTCTGGAATCAATATGATCAGTATTATGCATTTTACAAAGAGATATTGCATTTAGATTTTGATGAATTGTATAAATTGAACTTATATAATACTTATAATTAGAGATGAGCCGGATACTCGGCTGAAACGAGTATCCGGTACGGATATAGCACTTTTGCCAAGCACGAGTATTATACGAGTAATACGAGTCAATATTTGTGCTCAGATTGAATGAAAATCCTCACACAGCGTCACAGCGCTCCTCCCCTTCACACACCGCTCTGCTCGCACACTCACAGAACAGCTCTCTGTCTCTCAGTCACTCAGGTCTGCAGGTCTTTTCCGTTAACGTTTAGGGTTTCTTCAGCTTGAAGTTTGTTTTTATTTCAGTTTGTACTTACTTATTAACCAGTTGAGTTCTGTTAAACGTGGGTTCGTTCAGACGTGGTGCTGGTTTTTTTCGCTGCATCGCTCTTGTTCACATGAATGTGATTATACCGTGTTTGTTTTAATTATCCTCATCCGAGAGTCCCGCGGACTATTTGATCCGTAGAACACAGTCTCCCCGCCCCCCTCTCTCTCTCTGTCTCTCTCTTGCTCACTCATACACACACTCACACACACACTCACCCACACACACACACACACACACACACACACACACACACACACACACACACACACACCTGGTGTGGAAATAAATTTAAAAAAAATAAAAATAAAAAAATCATAAAAAAATTTCAAAGTTAAAAAGAAAGTTATGTTGAGTATGAAAACACTTGTTATTACATTTCACTTCATAATTGCAACAGCATGTGTTGTATTCATTGTTGCAAAACTTGTTCTGTAAATAGTTTGTTTGCTATTGTGATCAAAATCATTGATCTGAAGCTCGATGCTGATGCTGTCCTGTAAAAGTTTTCTAATCATCAATAAATATAACAATTTCTGATCAACCCATATCAATTGCATGCTTTAAATAACATACTGGTTAAAGCCCCGGCCGTTTCAAGACAACCCGGCCTACTTCCTGGTTAAATCCAGCCCACTTCCTGATTAAATCACACCCACTTCCGGGTTAGGCACCGCCCACTCCGAGTACGGATACGGATACAGATAATTCATATGGTTAACAGATACAGATACAGATAATGCTGTATTCGCTCATCCCTACTTATAATACTTTTTTACTATAGTTTATTACTATGTTTTGGTAGTGACAATTTTTGGGAGAGGAAAAACATTCCAACACAGTCTGAAAATACAACATAAAAATTGACGGTTCTTTTACTAGATATGTGTACTTTAGATATGGTACAATATATATACGGAAAAAGTTTTGGGAATAAAACATACAAAATTTCTAAATATTTCCAACCTGACTTTGCACCAATTCGGTAGAATGGCCCATTAATGACGATAGAGATCAATAAAGAAAAGAGCTGACTCACATTCAATGTGTCCAGAGGAGAGGAGTGTATTCATCACTGAAAGAAACATTGGTATCTCATCAAACATTAATAAACCTGGTAAATAATCAAACACAGGACAGACTCTAGTAATTAGTCTGTTAGTAAGTACTGTTATATTGTAAAAGCGAGTATGAGCAGTAGTATTAAAACTACCCATCAAAAAAATTGTACAAAAGTATGAAATGTCTTGAGAATCAATAACTCAATGAATAAAAGAAGTTAAAATATCAGTTATCTACTGTGTTTGATCCATTTATTTGAATTCATGTGGATCAGATGATTGTTTCTGGGACAATATTCACAGCCTGTAACTTTAAAGTCTATAATTCCCATGAGAACATCACAACGTTTGATTTGTTTCTAAATCAACTTTTCTTATATCAAATTATCTTTTGGCAAATGAATCAATGAATCAGGGATAAAAAAAATTTCATGTGTCGGGCATCAAATAATAAATTTTTAGAAAAAATAATTTCCACTTTCTCACGGTTCTCCAACAATCACAATGCAGCCTCAAATAAAAGTTATTGGAGTGCATGTAACAGAATACATGCGGCTGGTTACCTCAGCAAATAGATAAAGACATTTCAGTTCCAGCAGCTGTTGCTGTGGTTGGACAAACATCTAATAAACACTTTGCATTCATAGAATAAAAGTTTCTGATACTCACAGAATAAGGACAGCACACGGAGCAAAGAGTTCCCCATGGTCCCATCCAGCAGCGCCACTCAGACACACTTCAAGACAGGTGGAGAATCAGTGGAACACATCTCTTATCAACATGAGTGAGGGAGGTGTTGGTGCACTTCTGTTTCCTGGGTCAGTTTCCTTCTTCACAGGAACCTCACACCCCAACTCTGAGGCTGCTTGTACTTTAATACGTTTCTGTTGCTGTCGAGCCACCGTGATAGAAATCAGCACACGTCCCTGCACCAGACAGAACTGTCGTCCTTAAAGTTACTGGACATTTTGAATTATATGATATCTGAAATAATGGGGATAGCAATGATGGAAATTTAACACAGTAAAAAAGAAAAGTAGCATTGCCTCAAACATGTCTTCTATGTAAAATGTCTTTGTAGATTATGATCATTTCATGTTGTGGAAGATGTTTTTGACTTTTTGATGACAGGAAACAACGTTATCTGACAGGAAATATGCAATCAGATGTTAAAACTACAGCATGCAACATGTGTCCTTAAATTCTAATTCTAATTCCAAAGATGTAAATTGTTGTATATTTTATTTTTTTGTGGTTTCTCACAGAGTAAATGATCCATGTGTTTGACTCATAGACTGAATATAAAGGCTTTGACGGGGATGTGCTGCTGTTATACTGCAGCGCCACTTGTGGGTCAAAAGTAGAAAAGCCACCACCGCTCTGCACCTGATGCAGAAATGAAAACGTCCCATTTTTAAATCCAGAGTTTTGATCTTTTGTGTCAAAACTCTGATTTGAAACTTAAAGTGATTTCAATGTGTTTAACTTTGTGCTGAACTAAATCAATTTGTGACGTGAATCCAGGAACTTTAAGATCATAAACAAACATATACACAGAATGTGGTTCTACACACATGGAGACATACTGAGGGACAAACTTAAATACACTGTATGTGTCTCTTTATAGAGGGTTTATATATTCTGCTTGTGTTGGGTCATTTCAATAAATACATTCTTCATGTGAATAAACACAATCGGGGCAGGAAGGTTGCTGGTTTGAATCCGGTTCAGATGGGTCTTCCTGTGTGGAGTCTGCATGTTCTCCCCGTGTTTTCTCCAGGTGCTCCGGCTTCATCTCACAAACACATGCAGATTTGGGGTTGTGTAGATTGGAGACTACACACAAGCTGCTGCTGCTTCAGCCTCTGGATCTTCAGGACACAGCTCAGCCTCCGTCCACACACACTGTCCTCTTCACCCTCAGCTCCACTAAGATCACTCCCACCTGTTGAGAGAAGAAGACATCAGTGTCACAGAGACTCACTTCATCAGCTGTGAGTCAGTGATGCAGCTCATCCAGTAGAAAGAGCAGCAGGGACTTCAGTCCTGTTCAGAGGTGGAGCAGCTTCCTCTCTGCTTCATGTTCACGTGTTGGAATGAACACGCTAAGAGCTCTGTGTGTGTCCTCTGCATGTCAAAGTGCAGAGTGGACACCTGAGAGGTGGATTTACTGCTGTTACAGGTGAAGACATGTTTCACTGTGTGTTGATGAACATCTGCTTCTGACAAACTGGGACCAGATGAGACAGATGGACCTCAGCAGAGGTTCTGCTCTGTAGAAAGAGCTCCTGGTTACCATGGTGATGAGGAGAGGCTTTAGTCCCACTGATCTCAGAGCTGTGACAAAGATCCACCTGATCAGTTCTTCACTGATGAAGTGAGAGGACAAACTGTCTCAGATCAGATGAAGACGACACGTCTCTGTCCCTCGTGTGAGGCTGTCAGCTGTGGTCCAGCTTCACTTCCTGTTCACATGAAAACAACAACAACTGTCGTCTTCACGTCAACTCAATCACATGATCCCAAGCAGCTTGTGGCTCGTCTGATTGGCCGACTGTTGTCTCTCTGTGTCTCTGTCCAATCTTGACGTCTGTCCTCATTGTCCTCTCACAGCTTCACTGAGGAAACACTGAGGCCTGAACTACGAAGACACTTCAACATGTCCAGGAGATCTTTCTGAGATCCAGCTCAACTGAACTTGATAGACACTGTCTCTGAGGACACAAACTGTCTCACTTACTCTGAGGACACACACTGTCTCACTGTCTCTGAGGACACACACTGTCTCTGAGGACACACACTGTCTCACTGACTCTGAGGACACTCACTGACTCAGAGGACACACACTGTCTCTGACGACACACACTGTCTCACTGACTCTGAGGACACACACTGACTCTGAGGACACACACGGTACTGACTCAGAGGACACACACTGACTCTGAGGACACACACTGTCTCACTGACTCTGAGGACACAAACTGACTCTGAGGACACACACTGTGGTGGAAACCTCTGACATCACTACTCAATAGAAACACATGGACCTGTCTCCAGGAAGCTGACTGAGGTCATCTGGTGTTTTGGTGACAGGACGAGTTTGGAGAGATTGAGATGTTCTGGGTGAGTTAGAGATCAACTGAACCAACCAGACGTTGATTTAAACTTCCCTTATCCGTCCCTTTAAGGAGAGTGTGCACCACACAACAGTGGAGAGTCACTGTGGTCAGTGGGCGGAGCTTTTATACGGGTTGATCTCCAACTTAACCTGGAGCAGGATAGCCTTTCATCAGATGTTACCATGATGATTTACCTTGTTAAGAAGGGGACAAGCTTCGTAGGACTGAAAAAACTAAACCTGAAGTTCACCTGATAACCACAAATCCTGGTTGGTAGCACAGACCCTGGACCTGTGATACTGACTGTGTTTAGTAAAATACTGATGAAAGCAGCGTGGACTGACTCCAACCATCTACTGACCTCAGAGTCTCCAGTCGACAGGTTGGACTCTGCTTTAGATCAAGCAGCTCCTTCACTGCTGAGTCCTGCAGGTTGTTGTCACTCAGATTAAGTTTTCTCAGATGAGAGGGGTTTGACCTCAGAGCTGAAGCCAGAGAAGAACAGCTGATCTCTGACAGTCTGCAGCACCACAACCTGAATCAAGAATAGAACTTTGAATTAAACTGATTTCATGTGTAAAAATAACAGACACATATTCATCTGAGCACAGACTCATAACATGGAAGACAAATATGAAATCAGACATGTTGGACTAAAAACGAGTCCTGATTCATTAAAAATAGATTATTTGGACCTGGTCTCTGTCCTACAGATCAGTTTAGGAAATCCAGAACTAAACTCAGTGTTTTAACAAGTAGCTGAATATTTAAAATGTCACATTAATGAATGGATTCAAGTTATGTATGAAGAGGAATTATGTTAAATTAGAATTAAATGGGATCAATTGTGTATAAATGCTGTTTTATAGATATGAGATCTACAAATGTCAGTCAGTGAACTGACCCCAGAGTCTCCAGTCGACAGGTTGGACTCTGTAGAAAACCACACAGCTCCTTCACTCCTGAGTCCTGCAGGTGTTTGTTGCCACTCAGATCCAGTTCTCTCAGATGAGAGGGGTTTGACCTCAGAGCTGAAGCCAGAGAAGAACAGCTGATCTCTGACAGTCTGCAGCTCTCCAACCTGGATAAAGAAACATGAATATTTGAATGTGTCCTCCTGTTGTTGTAGATCGTCATCATGTCAACACAGACTCTCAACATGCTGCTGACCTCAGTCCAGTCTGTGACCTGAAGATAAATATCAGATCAGACACGTTGGACCATTGTTTCAGTCATCAGCTTCTTCTCTGTGTGTTGGTCACTGAGCAGGTTTGTGTAATTAAACACTATTTAAAGTAGGGATGGCTCCTGACAGTCACTTCCTGTTTATTTCTATACTTATCTACTGTCCAACATGTTTCAATAAGAATGTGTCTTAGTTTGAAAACCTGAGGAGGACGAGTGCTCGGCCTCAGTCTACATGTTATTTACTGACACTTTCTTAGTGATCAGGAGCAGGTGAGTGCTGGTGAATGGAGTTGATGAGGTGGACGTGACTGACAGGCTGGGTGAGGGACAGATGACTGAGGGACAGTTAGCAGAGCTGGACTGAGACAATTTAAATAAATAATGACCCAATAAGAAGGAAAGTCAGAAAAGTGAAGAAGGATTTAAGGACCTCAGAGTCTCCAGTCGACAATTTGGACTCTCCAGTCCAGAACACAGCAGCTTCACTCCTGAATCCTGCAGGTCGTTTCTACTCAGATCCAGTTCTCTCAGATGTGAGGGGTTTGACTTCAGAGCTGAGGCCACGACTTCACAGTGAGTCACTGAGAGTCGACAATCACCGAGTCTGTAATTAAAGAAAATATCAAATCTGTGTGAATAAAATTGGAAAACACAACAAATATACAAAGCGTGGACATTTGAGCCTCACCCTGGTAAATCCCCTTTTTGAAAAAACTCCTCAAGAGAATCCTTTCAGATTTGGTACAAGCGTTCATTCAGAATAATAGAGGAACTCATTAGAGTCAGGTGGGTAGAGGTCATAGGTCACAGAACATGTTCATGGCCTCTTGAACATGATATCTCAAGTCTGTCTTTAGGGGATTACTTCACATTTAGACTCAAACATTAACTGATTAGATTCCAGTGGTCAAAGGTCAAAGGTCACAGTGACCTCGTGTTATTTTAAAGGCAACATGTGAGGAACCTGGAGGGACGGACACTGCACTGGTTGGTGGTGGAGGAAAAACGCAGGGTGGGAACTCTAGTTTGACAAGAAAGAAGAATACACTATATTTATTGCTTCTGCAGTTAAAATGAACAGTCAATAGACCTCTTCAGTGATCGTCTCCTCACTCTGTGCTAGCTGTTTGGTCACATATATATATATTAAAATATATTTATATATATATATATATATATATATATATATATATATATATACAATAACCTCCCTTGGACCCCACAAAGTCCAATGTCTGAATCCTCAAACTCCAGCACAGTGATCACATTGGATTTCACTCTCCACATCTGATCATCATCTTGTTCTCATCTGTACATTAGAACAATGAGAATGTATATGTACATAATAATAATAACTTTATTACACACACACACACACACACACACACACACACACACACACACACACACACACACACACACACACACACTATGCTGCCCAAAACAATGAGAACCATTTAACACTGAGTGTATTTGAAGAACGACTCATCTCCACTGATTGAACATGTTATTGATCATGTCTGGACTCACAGAGCCTTCCTGCAGTTCCTCACAGCTGGGATCAGTCTCTGTCGACCCTGGTCTGATGTGTTGAACTTGTCCAGGTCCAACTCATCCAGAACCTCACCTGACATCTGCAGCATGTAGGCCAGAGCTGAGCAGTGGATCCCAGAGAGTTCCTCCTTTGATTTGTTCTCTGATGTCAGGAACTGTTTCATCTGCTGATGAACTAAGTGGTCGTTCATCTCAGTCAGACAGTGGAAGATGTTGATGCTTCTGTCAGGAGAAATCTTATCACTCTTCATCTCCTTCAGGTTGTTGATGACTCTCTGGATGATCTCTGGATTGTGCCCTGTCTGACCCAGCAAGCTTCCTAAGACTCTCTGGTTGGACTCCAGACTGAGGCCGTGAAGGAAGCGAACAAACAGGTCCAGATGACCATTTGTACTGGTGAGGGATTTCTTCATGGTTCTCTTCAGGAGATCATCCAGGGAGAAGGTAATGTCTGTGTACCTATATTTTCCCAAGAAGTTGTTGAGTTCTTCTGTGTTTCTCTCGGTGTAACAGTGGAACATGTAGACTGCAGCCAGAAACTCCTGAACGCTCAGATGAACAAAGCAGTAGACTGATTTCTGGAAGATCACACACTCTCTTCTGAAGATCTCAGTACAAACTCCTGAGTACACCGAGGCCTCTGTGACATTAAGACCACATCGCTCCAGGTCTTCTTGGTAGAACATGATGTTTCCTTCCTCCAGATATTTAAGTGCCAGCCTCCCCAGCTTCAGGAGAACGTCCCTGTCAGCCTCCATCAGCTGCTGTGGACTCGTCTCATGTCCCTCACCGTACTTGTTGTTCTTCCTCTTTGTCTGAACCAGCAGGAAGTGTGAGTACAGGTCAGTCAGGGTCTTGGGCAGCTCTCCTCTCTGGTCTGTGGTCAACATGTGCTCCAGAACTGTAGCACTGATCCAGCAGAAGACTGGGATTTGACACATGATGTGGAGGCTCCTGGACGCCTTGATGTGTGAGATGATTCTGCTGCAGAGCTCTTCATCACTGAATCTCCTCCTGAAGTACTCCTCCTTCTGGGCGTCAGTGAAGCCTCGTACTTCTGTGAACCTGTCAACACATGCAGGAGGGATCTGATTGGCCGCCGCAGGTCTGGAGGTTATCCAGACGAGAGCCGAGGGAAGCAGATTCCCCCGGATGAGGTTTGTCAGCAGCACGTTGACTGATGACCTCTGTGTGATCTCAGAGACAAGCTCCCTGTGGTTGAAGTCCAGAGAAGGTCTGCTTTCATCCAGGCCGTCAAAGATGAACAAAGGTTTACAGACAGCGAGCGTCTCTGCCGTGAGCTTCTGTAACGCTGGATGGAAAACACGGAGCAGCGTGAGGAGACTGTGCTGCTGGTCCTTCACCAGGTTCAGCTCCCTGAACGAAAGCACAGTCAGCAGATCCACATCCTGGTTTTCTAAACCCTCTGCCCAGTCCAGAGTGAACTTCTGCACCGAGAAGGTTTTTCCAACGCCAGCGACGCCGTTGGTCAGGACGACTCTGATGCGTCTCTGCTGGTCAGTGGAGGCTGTAAAGATGTCGTGGCACCTGATGGGAGTGTCGTGGAGGATCTTCATCTTGGAAGCCGTCTCAAACTGCCTCACCTCATGTTGAGTATTTACCTCTTCACTCTGTCCCTCTGTGATGTAGAGCTCAGTGTAGATCCTGTTGAGGAGGGTTCTACTTCCTGTTTCATCACTTCCTTCAGTCACATGTTTACATCTCCTCCTCACACTGAGCTGATGTTCATCTAAAACCTCCTGCAGACCACGATCTGCTGAAAGACAAGAAACAATGTCAGAGGCAGAGAATCTGAGAATCTACTGATTGTTTTCATCAGAAACAGAAAAAATACAGAAACTAAAAGTTTTTTAACTTTGTGCTTTTCTAACGATGTTAAATGTTGATGCTGTATGAAGGAACAAAATAAAACCACATGTGCTGATGTCAGAAGTGAAGACATCAGCAGACACATGTACAGTGCTGCTCTGACCGGCTGTCTGACCTCCAGCTCCTGTTCTGGATCTTTGTCCACACTGGGGACACAAGGAGTCTCCTGAAGAACTAGACTGGTCCCAGTATGAGGTGATGCACTGTTTGCAGAACCAGTGTCCACAGCTGGTGGAGACTGGATCCTTCAGGACGTCCTGACACGAAGCACAGCAGGACGACTGCTCCTCCTCAGAAACATGACTCCTCTTCCTCTTCCTGTGAAGACATTTCCTGATTAGTCACATGTAAAAGTCACAGGTTGTCATTACTTCTGTCAAGGAGGTTTTGTTTTCACCCAGTATGTTTGTGTGTTGGTTGGTTCGTAAATGGGATTATAAAAAACGACAGATAACCAGTAAACTTGGTGGAAGGTTGTGGTCTGTGAACCGGATGGGGGGGGGGGGGCACTCCTCTTTCACAGACATATTCATAGGACTGATGTTTACCAGTGTGTGGAATTTGCTGCAGATCCAAATCAAAATGAGTCTCTAGTGGATTTCAAAGTGGTTTCATAAGGAGCGTGTTGGTTCTTGGTGGAGGTCTGAGCTCTTTGAGTGATTCTGAGAGATTAGTCACCAACTTCAATGAAGCTGTGTCCTAATGCAGAGGCCACACTAGAGGAAACTAGATCCTCTTCAGAGCAGGTCACAGGAGAAACAGTCTCTTACTCTGTGTGTGAGGGTCCAGGTTCATTACTGAAGTCTGGAGGAAATCTCATGGACCAGTCATTCTTCAGAGACAGACAGCCGGACCCTGGAGACTCTGCTCTCAGTCTGTGGTCCTGACCTCTGCAAACACAAACATGTTTTTATTCAGACCACATCATTCACTGGTTCATTCTCTGAGGATTCAGTTTGGAGCTTCACATGTTTGTAGTAGGTATCTTACTTTGTGTGTGAGGGTCCAGGTTCATTACTGAAGGTTAGAGGAAGTTCTTTGAACATGTCACTCTTCAGAGACAGAGAGCTGGACCCTGGAGACTCTGCTCTCAGTCTCTGGTCCTGACCTCTGCAAACACAAACATGTTTTTATTCAGACCACATCATTCACTGGTTCATTCTCTGAGGATTCAGTTTGGAGCTTCACATGTTTGTAGTAGGTATCTTACTTTGTGTGTGAGGGTCCAGGTTCATTACTGAAGGTTAGAGGAAGTTCTTTGGACATGTCACTCTTCAGAGACAGAGAGCTGGACCCTGGAGACTCTGCTCTCAGTCTGTGGTCCTGACCTCTGCAAACACAAACATGTTTTTTTTCAGAACACATCATTCACTGGTTCCTTCTCTGAGGATTCAGTTTGGAGTTTCACATGTTTGTAGCAGGTCTCTTACTTTGTGTGTGAGGGTCCAACTTGCTCTGAAATGTCCTCGTCCATGTTGCACCGGCCGGCTGCGGCTCAGTTGTGGTTCAGGCCGCGCTGCTCTTCTAGATATTCAAGGTCTGGTCTATTTTCTTCTTGTCTTGCGCTCAGTTTACAGCTGAACACAGTGAAATTATCTTTCCCACCAGTTTTAATGTTTATCTGTTGAAAACATCACACAAAAATATTTGCAACACTTCCTGAAGCCTACCCATTTCCAAATAAAAGCACGCCAGCGTTTCTTAGTTTGTAGTTTGTAGTACTGGTATTTATTTGAGTACAAAGGTCAAACACAAGCTCTTCAACTTTATATTCACTTTAAAACTCACACAAAACCAGTATAAAGTTATGTATATATGTGTATGTGTGTGTGTGTGTGTGTGTGTGTGTGTGTGTGTGTGTGTGTGTGTGTGTGTGTGTGTGTGTGTTCCACAGTGAAGACTCTCCACAGGCTGTTGACCACTGCTGTAACGTATGAAGTTAGTTAAAGTGTGTGGTTGTGTGCGTCATATCGCTGGGTGGAGGGTGGAACTACGCCTGCGCACCATCAAGGAAGAACCAAGTATAAACCACGGTGACTCCCCCTCGTTATTGACCAATCATGTTCTACCTACTGTTATAAATATTATAACCGCAGTCCGTGC
Source organism: Limanda limanda (assembly GCF_963576545.1). Classification (NCBI taxonomy): domain Eukaryota; kingdom Metazoa; phylum Chordata; class Actinopteri; order Pleuronectiformes; family Pleuronectidae; genus Limanda; species Limanda limanda. The sequence continues at coordinate 24,400,578 of NC_083650.1, forward strand.
GGTGTGACCATAGAGGGTGTGACTCGTGACTGCCCGGTGCCGCTAGAGGGCGAGGGCTGTGCTTTGGGTGCCCATTGCTTTACTGTAACTTTTCATACGTTTTCATTGCTTCATAATAAATACTTGATTGCACAAAACCGAGACCGGCTCTTCTCATATTTGGGATAAAAGAACACCAACATGTTCACATCTGTCTCTGGGGATCCAGTGAAAAACACAGTCACTGACTGTAAAATAATATGAATGAAGAATATAAATGTTGCTGAACACTCACCAGCCTCAGACTTCACGTCTCCTCCGTCTGCTCCTTGTAGTGAGAACAAGTCTGAACACTTTCAGACTGGAGGGTCCTCCTCCGCTCGACAGTTACTGGAAATCACATGACTCTGTGTGTGTGTGTGTGTGTGTGTGTGTGTGTGTGTGTGTGTGTGTGTGTGTGTGTGTGTGTGTGTGTGTGTGTGTGTGTGTGTGTGTGTGTGTGTGTGTGTGTGTGTGTGCGCGTGTGTGCGTGTGTGTGTGTGTGTGTGTGTTTGTGTGTGTTTGTGTGTGTGTGTGTGTGTGTGTGTGTGTGTGATAATTGTGAAAACACCAGTGTTGTGCAAGTTCACACCTCTCATGAACTAGTTCAAAGTTCAGTTCATACAAGTAAACATGAATAGTTCACGTTCATAGTTCACCATTTAAATTCGGAACTAGTTCATAGTTCTATTAATTTATTAGTTTTAAGGTGGAAAGTGAGAATTAAAGAATTAACTTGTTTTTTTAAAGAAAACTTTATCCATCACTACCCCTTGCCTTAAACTGGACTTCATATGTATCAATTTTTTTTTTAAATTATTGCTAATTTTCCTGTTTATTTATTAATACCCTGCAAACAAAAGGCACAACATATCATAGTGTTATGCCTTGCTATGAAATCATTATTAGGCTAGACCTTAAATTCTATCATAAAATTAAATTAATTTTTTTATAATAATAAAACAGCCAGGATATACCGTTGAGTCAGTCCATTCAGAGCTTTAGAAGTCATTTGTTCATGATCTCCTTTTATAAAGGAACTAACCCACTTACTGAAAAGTGGAAATTCAGGCCACCGTGCCAAAGAGAGGAAAAGGAGAAAGAAATGTGAGCAACGCAAACTTTAGGCGACACACATGTTGTTTGCACTCATTTGTATAAAGAGTCAGAACATATGTTCCACATTTTGGCCACATCCCAACCCACATGGAATGATGGCACTTGGGCAGCCACGAGTAAAACAGAGCAATACTGAACAACAACCAATTTATTTTGTGTCATATCCGCCATTTACCACATGGGCCACTGCAGATTAAACGTTAACCTAGAGCACCGCGTGTTTGCAACAAAAAAAAAGGGGCCACATTTTTTTGGGATATTGGGGCCACATTAGTTATTGGTGGGTTAGGGTTAGGGTTAATCAATCAATTTTGCCATAAGAAGGCCAGAAGTGCCACATCACTGCCTGAAGTGGACCACAGCCGTATTATATCTGAGTCCCATCAGGTGAATCACTGTACCAAAAAACACACAATCACAAGGGCACAACAAAAAACAACATCTCCCATCCTGCTCACCAGCTGTTTCAACTGCAACCCACTAGGAGGCGCTACTGGATGTGATTTAGTCCTTTCCATAGTTTAGCTTGTGTCATTATGTAATGTCGACGTCTTCGTAGTTTTATGTTAATATGATAAAATGCTGTGCACAATAAAAGTTGCATCGCTGTGGTTGCTTGGCCATTAAGACTTGATTCTGATACGTGTGACAGGAAGCTGAATTAAGAGAAGAAGCCATCATTGCACAATACCATGTTGTATTCCAACAAACAACAGCCAGGGCTGTAGTGTATAAGGTTACTCAGTTTAAAAAAGAACAAAATTAATTAAACGTTAAGTTACTGAATATATACACATATACCTGTACACACAACTAGGTACACAGGTTAACAGAGTAAAGATGATACTACTGCTAATGATAATAACAATAATCATGTTTATCTGTATTTCTTATAAAACATCTCACAATAACAATAACAATTAAAGCCCTCAAAAAGCCAATTAATTTGCCTGGAAAAAAAAATGAATACTAATCCTTACTATTTCAGGACCTCACTGACTGTCAGTGCCTGTCAGTGCTCGGGTCCTAATTATTAGATTTGAATCAACCACTTGGGGGCGCTAACACGTCACTGAAACAACCATCAGAGAGAGAGAGAGAGAGAGAGAGAGAGAGAGAGAGAGAGAGAGAGAGAGAGAGAGAGAGAGAGAGAGAGAGAGAGAGAGAGAGAGAGATGAGAGACGTGTTAAACTTTAATCTAAACCTGAATGTAATCTAAACCTGAACCTTAAAGGAACCAAACACCAAACACTAAACTGAAGCTGAAGCTACTGAGCTGATGAGCGTCTTGTGAACGAGCAGCAGATTATATCAGATTATTCTTCTTTCTGCTCCGTTTCATCCAGGATTAGAGGTTATGTGTTTTGCATTTGGTGAATGAATGAAATCAACTGATGAATAATCAAAAATAAATGTATTGATCTGCTGTCAGGCTGTTTATATTGAGACATATTGATCAGATGTAGAATTTGATCACATTATGATCACAAGCTTGTCCTTATGAGTATAAAGTATATCCCATGAATGTGTTTGATGGAATTCTAACGGATCCTTTGGACAATGTGTTGTTCACACTTTGTGTTTGGTCACCGTGACAACAGCCTGGTGCACAGCTCCATGAAGAGATGATGGTCTCACTCTGCTGCAGAGGAAGTGACCTCAGAGCTTCAACATCTGCTGGACAGATGTTAGAGCAGCGTGTTCATGAACATGGCGTCACAGTCACATGTTACACTGACACACGTGTTGAGGATCATCACAAAGTCACATGATGACCTCTCCACACAGTGAGAACTTGAGCCTCCCAGGAACTGACTCTGTCAAACATTTCTGATCCTGAAGTCACAAAGAACTGAGACGGGCTTGAACATGAATAGAAATCATCATGTTGAGACAAGTGTCTCCACAAAATAACACAAACTGTTCAACACAACAGGCCGAAAATGTAAACTGTCTTCAGGACATCATCTCTCAGACACTTTCTGACACTTGTTACTGCTGGTAACCTCCCATCATTAATTATTTCCCAGCATGCAGCTGTTCCCAGAGGCTGCTTCAGTCTCCCCCTGGTGGTTGTTCTGAGGTGGTGGTCGAGAACGTACAACAAGAATCTTCATCTACGTTTGTATTAGGGCTGTCAATAGATTAAAAAAAATTAACTAATTAATCTCACATTCTGAAATTCATTAATAGCGATTAATCACGATTAAATGTTTGTTTTTCTCCTAAAAACTAAATCTTATAAGTTATAAATTAACGAGTAATCACTCCAGACATCGTGTAGACAGTTTAGACAGTTGTTTAATTGTACTTATTTTTAAACACAAAACTACACACAGAGCTATATTTTCAAGGAGGCTCAGGCCTTTAACTCCTACCTATAAAGTGGCAGCCAGGTATTTAAATATCATGTATGATAAATTGTGTAAACAAAAACACTGCTTCTTTCTTCAGTGAAACATCCAGATTAGTAAAAAAATTAAACATTTAACAACACACACAGCAGCATAACAAGCAGCCTTGGTAAACTGAGCTATCATTCAAATCTGTGAAAGTGCAAAAACTTAAGGTGCAAACAAACATGCAAATAAAAACAGACATGCAAATGAAAACAGGCATGCAAATGAAAACAGGAAGATCTCTGCTACTTTAATTGACATGTGACTAATCATCTTTGATTTTCAGCCAATTGCTGAGACAGACAAGCATGTTGACATTATCTGGAGCGAATGCTGCTCTCCTCTTCTGGACAATATGACCAGAGAGGGAGAAAAGTCGCTCACAGGGCACTGTGGTAGCTGGGGTTGACAGGTGTTTCTTTGCTATTCCTGCAAGCTTCTCATGTGTGTGCTGCCTTCCTGACCACCAATTTAGTGGACAGTCCCCCATCTGCATTTTTGGCTCCGCTCTGTAACGGTCAAGAGCTTTGCTAATGAACTCCTCCTCTTCTTCCTCTGAATCTGTATCAGAGGAGGCCAACAAAAAGGGAGACATCCTCAGCTTTTTTGGATCCTGTGTCTCTCCTCTCACAGGTGCGGAACTCATCCCACCGTTGTCCTCTAGCATCAGGTTGCGCAGTAAAGCCCACACCTCACCTCTTTCCTCTTTCGGGAGGCACTTCAAGTCCTTGAACCTGGGGTCACACAGTGTCGCAATCTTCAGCATCTCCAGATTGTTATTCTCTTAGCGATTGGCAAGGTGTGCAGTAAAAGTGTCTTTGAATTTCACCACGTAGATGGGATCATTATCAGATGACTCCATAACCCTGGACAGGTGGCACAAGGCTGGTAAGACCACTGAACAGGAAACATACTGCTCTCCTCCCAGTAGCTCAGTCACATGTCTGCAATAAAAGGTGCAGGTATGTTTTAATAAGGGCCTTAAAACAGTCACTCTCACACACATGCACACACACACAGGACGGTGAAACAGAAAAAAAGAAAATACTAGCAGAGTGGAAGCATAAGCGGAGAGAGAGAGAGAGGGAGCATAGAGTAGAATATAGGTCTCACTCAAAGTAAAAAACAGACTTTCAGAGGGAGAGCACAGACACGTAGCCTACAAACTGAGGGACAGAGTAGTCCACACTCAGAAAACATTAGCAAAGGCAGAGTAGGTCTACACATATGAACGTGCACACATGCAAACAAAACAGAGAGATGACATGAGAAAGAGAGAGAATATAGGCCCTGTCGAAAAGAAAAGGAGAGTAGAGACAGAGATGGAATGAGAGAAGACGGGGAGAGGAGTAGCTTAAGCCACACGCAGAAAATACTAGCAGAGAAAGAGAGTAAGTCGGCCAACACGCACGAACATGCACGCGCGCGCACAAACACAAACACACTAAGTTCGGGGCAGAAAAAAAGGAAAGAAAGAGTGAACTTGCCTGCATGGTTCAAGAAGCTGCTCCAACTGTTAGGTCCAGTCCCGAATATTAAGATAAGTTGGATTATATGTAGAAATTATTCTTCTGTTCTGTGTTATTGTTTACTCACATCTCCTCTCGTTTCAGATTCCTCACTCCCTCCCTCGTGTGTGTGTTCCACGTTGTTGATTAGTGACTCCTCCCCAATTGTTTGCACCTGGTCCTCATTACCTGGTGTATTTAGTCTGTGGGTTCCTGTGTTACGTTGCCAGTTCGTCTTTGTATCTTCATGTTCTTAGCGTCCCAGCAGTTTCTCCGTATAGCTACCTTGTTACCGATCTCTGCCTGTTTACCGACCTACGTCTCTGTCCTCTCCCTGTCGGATACCTCGCCTCGTGATCGACTGCCTGCCCGTGTACCGACCTTGGACTGGTATCTTGACCAACCCTGCCGCTGCCTGCTCCCTGTTGGATTTACAGTAAAAATTGTTAACAGCACTTACCTGTGTCTTCGAGTCGTGCGTTTGAATCCACACACCATCCTGGATCCTTTACACCAACCTCTCCAGTTTATCCAGCTCCGGTGCAGTCAACATCGAGATGGTTGTCTTGTGCTGAGCGAGGGTGGCAGCGAGCGGACCCCTGTTTCGCTGGATCCGTTTTATCATTTCCAAGGCAGAATTCCACCGGGTGGCAACATCCTGAACCAGCGACTCCTCCTGCTGTCCTTGTGCAGTTTGCTGTGCTCTCAATTCTCGATCATTTGACGGGCTGTGTCTAAAGTGCCCAACAATCTTCCGACATTTAGCCAGGACGTTTTCAAAACCACTGTCTTTCAGGGCAACAGTGATGGTCCTTTGCAGACTGTGTGCCGCGCAGGGTAGATGTTGGAATGGAAGTAGCCTAGCAGCTGCCAACATGTTACGGGCACTATCAGTGCCTAAAGTGCTCAGTTTGCCACTTATCTCCCATCTGTTTGCGACGTCCAGGAACTCCTCAGCACAGTTCTCCGCTGTATGTCACCCCTCTGTTTTTTTAACTTCCAATGCAAACGATCTCAATTTCCATTCAATGTCAATAAAATGAGCTGTGACACCCAGGTAACTGTCATTGCTGACTGACGTCCAGTGGTCACCAGTGAGGGCGACGCTGGCAGCTTGCTCGAGGAGCTGCATTTTTCGTGCTCTCTCGCCGTCATACAATGAATGTATGCGAGACACGATGGTGCCCCTCGACGGTAAATCATAAGAATTGTCCCCCGAAGCAATTCGAATAACCTCAGTTAGCCCACCGTCTTCAACTATGTTGATGGGCCGACAGTCACGAGCAACCCAAGCTGCTAAGGCGTTGGTTACCTTTTCACGGACTGGTCGAGTTATTGTTTTGGAGAAGTCGTGGAGTGTGGATTGGCGACCATGTAACCTGGACCTGCTTTCTGTCGGGTGCTTTGCATTAAGGTGATAGTTTAAAGACGAGCAGCTTCTGTGATAGCTTAATTCAGCTTGACAAATGCTACATACAACTTTTGTTTTGATGATGGTTCCGTTCCATTTTGCCTCTTAAATTGAAACTTTCTGCCCAACAATCCCTCAGCTCTCTCCGTCTTCATCTCGGTATCTCTTTGTTTACTGACTGCAGGCGCGCAGCGGTTTCCTGTGTCCGTAAGTTACGCACACCGGAAGTAAACAAAACTGCGTTAACTTCGTTAAAATATTTTATTGCATTAATCTCGGCCACATTAATCTCATAGATTAACGCGTTTTTTTTGACAGCCTTAGTTTGTATAAAACGTCCTCGGGTCAGTTTTCTATTAAATATGGTAAAATGTTTATTAAACGGTTCCCTCAGAGACTTAAAGATGCTCTGCTCTTCATCGACTTTTCTTCATACTGTAAATGTCTCATTCCCTTTTCTTCAGATAATCTCCATTATGTCAAACTGGTGATTTTGTTATTTTACCTGCACCAAGGACGAGATGTTTCCGCCTGTTTGTTTGAAGAGGAAAGAAAAGCAGAGTCATGATTCCAGTGAAGTCGGTGGAAGGATGTTTTTTAGCATATAAAGCAGAGACAAGTAGAAACAGAACTTTTCTCTCTGAGATGTTTTTATTCTTGTTACATTACATTTCATTTAAGCTAACGCTGTTATCCAAAGCGACTTACAATAAGTGTATTCAACCCCGGGGTTACAAACCCTTAACAGCAAGAATCAAGAAAGTACAATTTCTTCAAAAATAAAGCAAAAGTAGAAAGTGCTATAAGTAAGTGCCATTTAAGGGCTAGTAAATTGTTATATATATTTTTTTTGGTTTCTCACAGAGTGAATGATACATGTGTTTGTCTCATAAACTGAATATAAAGGCTTTGACTGGAATGTGCTGCTGTTACACTGCAGCGCCACCTGTGGGTCAAAATAGAAAGCCACCACCGCTCTGCACCTGATGCAGAAATGAAAACTTCCCATTTTTAAGTCCAGAGTTTTGATCTTTTGTGTCAAAGACAAAACTCTGATTTGAAACTCAAAGTGATTTCAATGTGTTGAACTTTGTGTTGATCTAAATCAATTTGTGACGTGAATCCAGGAACTTTAAGATCATAAACAAACATATACACAGAATGTGGTTCTACACACATGGAGACATACTGAGGGACAACGGTGGAAAATAATATAGACAAACTCAAACACACTGTATGTGACTCTTTATAGAGGGGTTATATATTCTGCTTGTGTTGTGTCATTTCAATAAACACGATCTTCATCTGAATAAACAAAATCGGGGCAAGAAGGTTGCTGGTTTGAATCCGGTTCAGATGGGTCTTCCTGTGTGGAGTCTGCATGTTCTCCCCGTGTTTTCTCCAGGTGCTCTGGCTTCATCTCACAAACACATGCAGATTAGGGGTTGTCTAGATTGGAGACTACACACAAGCTGCTGCTGCTTCAGCCTCTGGATCCTCAGGACACAGCTCAGCCTGCGTCCACACACACTTTCCTCTTCAGACTCTCCTTCGAAAAGACCTCCCCTCCCACCTGTGTAGAGAAGAAGACATCAGTGTTAAGGCTGATTTATGCTACTCCGTTTTTATGGATACAGACAGATAGGACCGCCCTCTCCGCCGTGGAACGCCCTCTCCGAGCACCTTGGAGAGCTTTTCGTGCACCTCTGATTTTTCTAACTATCCGTGTTTATTTCGGAGAGCCTTGGGACAGCCCTTGGTTGTGATTGGTCCGCTAACAACATAATTTCCGTACGACGTCATTTCTAGACCTCAAACATCCTGCTTCATTCCCTATATCACAGCAAACCCCAACACAACTATGATTCTACGATTATTGTGACGTGTGTGTTAAGCCAGCGGAGTTGTCGGGCTGACGGTGGCTGGTGAGAGCAATGACGGCATGTATGTACGGTCACAAACGGTTATAACGCGTGTCATAACGGCGCTAACCATGCTAACTGCGGTGGTCAAAGCGCACAAACCCGCTGTCACGACTTTAATTCCACTTCTATCATGACACTGTTTCTATAATACCGTCAGGTTAGAAGCAAACACTGGGCAGTAGTTAGTATCGGGAGTCCCTGCTGACTGTGTGTGGAAGCTGGGGGGAAGATAGCTGCCTCCGTGTAGCTTCAAGCTGTGGGATTAGCAACGCAGTTCGGAATCAAGACCGGGGAACCGCTGCGCTAAGACACAATAACATCAGCATTTTGACCCGCTGGATGTCACTTTATTTAGTTCTGTTAGTTGCCATGGTTCACTGTGTGTGATGGGATCTGGGAAGACCGGAGTAAGTTAACAGCCGTGGACTTCTTCTTTGCACCTAGAGTTAGGCTTCTCTAAGCTTGTCTTCCGTTGCGCTACCTACTGTTCTGGTGGTGAAAAGTTGTCCGAGAAGCATAAATCAAAAAGAGTCTGTGGTATCCGTGCTTCCCTCTCTGCGCCACGGACACGGAGAAGCATACTGGAGCCTTAACACCGCTTCAACTTTGGCGGCGACACGCACTTAAAACCCCGGGTATGAGTTTATTTTAAAGCGAGCGACGGAGGCGACAACAAGCTGCTGGTGACCGGCAACGGTTCGTGCAAATTCAGGTGCGTGGAGCAAATCTGTACGGGCCACAAAAGTTATGAGGCGCTGCTCTCTCCCCCCCTCCTCCTCCGCTTCGCCGCCCAGGCATCGCAGGAGAGCTGTCCGCTGAGCTTCTAACAAAGCTCCCCACAAAAAGCTATTTTTTATTTATATCTGCTGCTTCAACCGGGGGCGACACACACACACACACAGAGAAGCTACGACTCGGGTTAGCCTCCGAGAGCATTGTTGGAATTTTCATAATATCTGCCCTTTAAACTTACCTTCTCCTTCCGTTTAAGGAGAGTGTGCACCACACAACAGTGTAGAGTCACTGTGGTCAGTGGGCGGAGCTTTTATACGGGTTGATAACCTGCAGCAGGTTAGCCTTTCATCAAAATTTACCATGGTGATTTACCTCGTTAAGAAGTGGACGAGTTTGTAGGACTGAAAAAACTAAACCACAAATCCTGCTTGGTAGTACAGACCCTGGATCTGTGATACTGACTGTGTTTAGTAAACTACTGATGAAAGCAGCGTGGACTGACTCCAACCATCTACTGACCTCAGAGTCTCCAGTCGACAGGTTGGACTCTGCTTTAGACCAAGCAGCTCCTTCACTGCTGAGTACTGCAGGTCGTTGTTACTCAGATCCAATTCATTCAGATGAGAGGGGTTTGACCTCAGAGCTGAAGCCAGAGAAGAACAGCTGATCTCTGACAGACTGCACCTCTTCAACCTGGATAAAGAATAAAACTTTGAATTAAACTGAGTTCATGTGTGAAAATAACAGACACATAATCATGTGAGCACAGACTCATAACATGGAAGAGGAAATCAGACTTGTTGAACTAAAAACGAGTCCTGATTCGGTAAAAATAGATTATTTGGACCCGGTGTCTGTCCTGCAGATCAGTTTAGGAAATCCAGAACTAAACTCAGTGTTTTAACAAGCAGCTGAATATTTAAAATGTCACAGATTAATTAATAAATGGATTCAAGTTAGGTATGAAGAGGAATTATGTTAAATTAGAATTAAATGAGATCAATTGTGTATAAATGCTGTTTTATAGATATGAGATCTACAAAAGTCAGTCAGTGAACTGACCTCAGAGTCTCCAGTCGACAGGTTGGACTCTGTAGAAAACCACACAGCTCCTTCACTCCTGAGTCCTGCAGCCAGATGTTTTCAGTCAGATCCAGTTCTCTCAGAAGAGAGGGGTTTGACCTCAGAGCTGAAGCCAGAGAAGAACAGCTGATCTCTGACAGTCCGCAGAGCCTCAACCTGGATAAAGAATTATGAATATTAGAATGTGTCCTCCTGTTGTTGTGGATCGTCATCATGTCAACACACACTCTCAACATGCTTCTGACCTCAGTCAAGTCTGTGACCTGAAGATAAATATCAGATCAGACATGTTGGACCATTGTTTCATTCATCAGCTTCTTCTCTGTGTGTTGGTCACTGAGCAGGTTTGTGTAATTAAACACTGTTTAAAGTAGGGTTGTTTCCTGACAGTCAATTCTATGGAGCTAGAACAGTCTCATAAGTAATAAATGCACACAGAAATGAATACATGCCCAAAAAAGATCCACAAATGTGCAAAAAAGATCCACATGCGCAAAAAAGATCCACAAATGTGCAAAAAAGATCCACAAATGTATTTGGGGATTTATATATATATGTGACTCAAAACACAAATACATTTTCAATGCACACACAAATATCTTTCATTCCATATATAAGTACAAAAATTCACACGTAAAACATAAGATTCATAAACATATTTCTGATGCACACACAAATAGAAAAAAAATTCACAAATATACGCATGTAAAAGTATTTGCAATCTTCATCAAATACATGTTTGGAGCTTGTTACATTCATATATAAACGGTTGGACCTGCATTTACAAAGTGCTTTTAATTTGTAAACCTCGCTGCATTTGTGTTTGGACTTTTGAGACTCCCCTGACACGAGCCTGATCCACAAATGCGTTTTATTTTTAAGAGGGGATCGTCTGTAGCCAATCAGATGTCTCACTGCTCCAAGCCAATCACGTGAGAGTGCCTCCACGCGACGTCATTAAAACGCGTGCTGGAGGTTTTTTTCTAGAAAAACTTTACTAGCAGGAAATACCATAGATATGAACACTATATATATACAGCTATACAGACAGCTATATATGTCTGTGGGAAATACGGCCGCCATTTCTTGGTAAAGAAGAAGACATGAGACTGTATTTCCTGCTAGTAAAGTTTTTCTAGAAAAGGCACTCTCACGTGATTGGCTTGGAGCAGTGAGACATCTGATTGGCTACAGACGATCCCCTCTTAGAAAAAACGCATTTGTGGATCAGGCTCGTGTCAGGGGAGTCTCAAAAGTCCACACACAAATGCAGCGAGGTTTACAAATTAAAAGCACTTTGCAAATGCATGTCCAACAGTTTATATATGAATGTAACAAGCTCCAAACATGTATTTGATGAAGATTGCAAATACTTTTACATGCGTATATTTGTGAATTTTTTTTCTATTTGTGTGTGCATCAGAAATATGTTTATGAATCTTATGTTTTACGTGTGAATTTTTTTTACTTATATATGGAATGAAAGATATTTGTGTTTGCATTGAAAATGTATTTGTGGAATACAAAGATACATTTGTGGATCTTTTTTACGCATGTGGATCTTTTTTGCACATTTGTGGATCTTTTTTGCGCATGTATTCATTTCTGTGTGCATGTATTACTTATGAGACTGTTCTAGCTCCATACAATTCCTGTTTGTTTCTATACTTATCTACTGTCCAACCTGTTTCAATAAGAATGAGTCTTATTTTGAAAATCGAGAAGGAGTGCTCGGCCTCAGTCCACATGTTATTTACTGACACTTTCTTAGTGATCAGGAGCAGGTGAGTGCAGGTGAATGGAGTTGATGAGGTGGACGTGACTGACAGGCTGGGTGAGGGACAGATGACTGAGGGACAGTGAGCAGAGCAGAACTGAGACAAGTTAAATAAATAATGACCCCATAAGAAAGAAAGTCTGAAAAGTGAAGAAGGATTTAAGGACCTCAGAGTCTCCAGTCGACAGTTTGGACTCTCCAGTCCAGAACACAGCAGCTTCACTCCTGAATCCTTCAGGTTGTTTCTACTCAGCTCCAGTTCTCTCAGATGTGAGGGGTCTGACTTCAGAGCTGAGGCCACGACTTCGCAGTGAGTCTCTGAGAGTTCACAACCAACGAGTCTGTAATTAAAGAAAATATCAAATCAGTGAGAATAAAATCAGAAAACACAACATTCATACAAAACGTGATCATGTGACCCTCACCCTGGTAAATCCCCTTTTTGTTAAAAACTCCTCAAGAGAATCCTTTCAGATTTGGTACAAGCGTTCATTCAGACTTACAGAGGAACTCATTAGATTCAGGTGGTCAGAGGTCAAATGTCAAGGTGACAGAACATGTTCATGGCCTCTTGAACATAATATCTCAAGTCTGTCTCTAGGGGATTTCTTCACATTTAGATCTAAAGATGAACTGATTATATTTCAGTGGTCAAAGGTCAAAGGTCACAGTGACCCTATATTATTGTGAAGTAAACATGTAATTTTAAATGAACAGTCAGTGATTCTCATCAGTGACCGTCTCCTCACACTGTGCTAGCTGTTTGCTCAGATATATATATAATATATATATACATATACAATAACCTCCCTTGGACCCCACATGGTTGTATGTCTGAATCCTCAAACTCTAGCACAGTGATCACATTGGATTTCACTCTTCACATCTGATCTAGTTGTTCTCATATGTACATGAGAATGTATACGTACATAATAATAACTTTATCACACACACACACAATATTAGCTTTATCACACACACACACACACACACACACACACACACACACACACACACACACACACACACACACACACACACACACACACACACACACACACAAACACAAACACAAACACAAACACAGAGTGTATTTGAAGAACGACTCATCTCCACTGATTGAACATGTTATTGATCATGTCTGGACTCACCGAGCCTTCCTGCAGTTCCTCACAGCTGGGATCAGTCTCAGTCGACCCTGGTCTGATGTGTTGAACTTCATCAGGTCCAACTCATCCAGAACCTCCTCTGACATCTGCAGCATGTCGGCCAGAGCTGAGCAGTGGATCCCAGAGAGTTTCTCCTCTGATCTGTTCTCTGACGTCAGGAACTGTTTCATCTGCTGATGAACTGAGTGGTCGTTCATCTCAGTCAGACAGTGGAAGATGTTGATGCTTCTGTCAGGAGAAATGTCACCACTCTCCATCTTCTTCAGGTTGTAGATGACTCTCTGGATGATCTCTGGATTGTTCTCTGTCCAACCCAGCAGGCCTCCTAAGACTCTCAGGATGATCTTTGGATTGTTCTCTGTCCAACCCAGCAGGCCTCCTAAGACTCTCAGGATGATCTTTGGATTGTTCTCTGTCCAACCCAGCAGGCCTCCTAAGACTCTTTGGTTGGACTCCAGACTGAGGCCATGAAGGAAGCGAACAAACAGGTCCAGATGACCATTTGTACTAGCGAGGGATCTCTTCATGGTTCTCTTCAGGAGGTCCTCCAGGGAGAAGGTACTGTCTTTGTCCCCATATGTTCCCAAGAAACTGTTGAGTTCTTCTGTGCTCCTCTTGGTGTAACAGTGGAACATGTAGACTGCAGCCAGAAACTCCTGAACGCTCAGATGAACAAAGCAGTAGACTGATTTCTGGAAGATCACACACTCTCTTCTGAAGATCTCAGTACAAACCCCTGAGTACACAGAGGCCTCTGTGACATTAAGACCACACCGCTCCAGGTCTTCTTGGTAGAACATGATGTTTCCTTGTTCCAGATATTTAAACGCCAGCCTCCCAAGCTTCAGCAGAACATCCCTGTCAGCCTCTTTCAGCTGCTGTGGACTCGTCTCATGTCCCTCACCATACTTGTTGTTCTTCCTCTTTGTCTGAACCAGCAGGAAGTGTGAGTACAGGTCAGTCAGGGTCTTGGGCAGCTCTCCTCTCTGGTCTGTGGTCAACATGTGCTCCAGAACTGTAGCACTGATCCAGCAGAAGACTGGGATTTGACACATGATGTGGAGGCTCCTGGACACCTTGATGTGTGAGATGATTCTGCAGCACAGCTCTTCATCACTGAATCTCTTCCTGAAGTACTCCTCCTTCTGGGCCTCAGTGAAGCCTCGTACTTCTGTGACCCTGTCAACACATGCAGGAGGGATCTGATTGGCCGCCGCAGGTCTGGAGGTTATCCAGACGAGAGCCGAGGGAAGCAGATTCCCCTGGATGAGGTTTGTCAGCAGCACGTTGACTGATGACCTCTGTGTGACCTCAGACACAAGCTCCCTGTGGTTGAAGTCCAGAGAAGGTCTGCTTTCATCCAGGCCATCAAAGATGAACAAAGGTTTACAGACAGCGAGCGTCTCTGCCGTGAGCTTCTGTAACGCTGGATGGAAAACACGGAGCAGCGTGAGGAGACTGTGCTGCTGGTCCTTCACCAGGTTCAGCTCCCTGAACGAAAGCACAGTCAGCAGACCCACATCTTGGTTTTCTAAACCCTCTGCCCAGTCCAGAGTGAACTTCTGCACCGAGAAGGTTTTTCCAACGCCAGCGACGCCGTTGGTCAGGACGACTCTGATGCTGCTCTGCTGGTCAGTGGAGGCTTTAAAGATGTCGTGGCACCTGATGGGAGTGTCATGGAGGATCTTCATCTTGGAAGCTGTCTCAAGCTGCCTCATCTCATGTTGAGTATTAACCTCTTCACTCTGTCCCTCTGTGATGTAGAGCTCAGTGTAGATCCTGTTGAGGAGGGTTCTACTTCCTGTTTCATCACTTCCTTCAGTCACATGTTCACATCTCCCCTTCACACTGAGCTTATGTTCATCTAAAATCTCCTGCAGACCACGATCTGCTGAAAGACAAGAAACAATGTCAGAGGCAGAGAATCTGAGAATCGGCTGATTGTTTTCATCAGATACAGAAAACTACAGAAAAGCTTTTTAACTTTGTGCTTTTATAGCGATGTTAAATGATGAAGCTGTATGAAGGAACAAAATAAAACCACATGTGCTGATGTCAGAGGTGAAGACATCAGCAGACACATGTACAGTGCTGCTCTGACCGGCTGTCTGAGCTCCAGCTCCTGTTCTGGATCTTTGTCCACACTGGGGACAGGAGGAGTCTCCTGAAGAACCAGACTGGTCCCAGTATGAGGTGATGCACTGTCTGCAGAACCAGTGTCCACAGCTGGTGGAGACTGGATCCTTCAGGACATCCTGACATGAAGCACAGCAGGACGACTGCTCCTCCTCAGAAACATGACTCCTCTTCCTCTCCCTGTGAAGACATCTCCTGATAACTCACATGTCACAGTCACAGGTTGTCATAACTTCTGTCAAGGAGGCTTTGTTTTCACCCAGTATGTTTGTTTGTTGGTTGGTTCGTTAGTGGGATATTATAACAAACTACAGATTACTAGTGAACTTGGTGGAAGGTTGTGGTCTGTGATCCAAATCAAAATGAGTCTAGTGGATTTCAAAGTGGTTTCATAAGGAGCATGTTGGTTCTTGGTGGAGGTCTGAGCTCTTTGAGGGATTCTGAGAGATTACTCATTAACTTCAATGAAGCTGTGTCCTAATGCAGGGGCCAAACTAGAGGAAACTAGATCCTCTTCAGAGCAGGTCACAGTAGAAACAGTCTCTTACTCTGTGTATGAGGGTCCAGGTTCATTACTGACGTTTAGAGGAGGATGTCCCATTGACCAGTCACTCTTCAGAGACAGACAGCTGGACCCTGGAGACGTTGCTCTCAGTCTGTGGTCCTGACCTCTGCAAACACAAATATGTTTTTATTCAGAACACATCATTCACTGGTTCCTTCTGTGAGGATTCAGTTTGGAGGTTCACATGTTTGTAGCAGGTCTCTTACTTTGTGTGTGAGGGTCCAGGTTCATTACTGAAGTATAGAGGCTCATCTTTGGACATGTCACTCTTCAGAGACAGACAGCTGGACCCTGGAGACTCTGCTCTTAGTCTCTGGTCCTGACCTCTGCAAACACAAACATGTTTTTATTCAGAACACATCATTCACTGGTTCATTCTGTGAGGATTCAGTTTGGAGGTTCACATGTTTGTAGCAGGTCTCTTACTTTGTGTGTGAGGGTCCAGGTTCATTACTGAAGTATAGAGGCTCATCTTTGGACATGTCACTCTTCAGAGACAGACAGCTGGACCCTGGAGACTCTGCTCTCAGTCTGTGGTCCTGACCTCTGCAAACACAAACATGTTTGTATTCAGAACACATCATTCACTGGTTCATTCTCTGAGGATTCAGTTTGGAGCTTCACATGTTTGTATTAGGTCTCTTACTTTGTGTGTGAGGGTCCAACTTGCTCTGAAATGTCCTCGTCCATGTTGCACCGGGCCGGCAGCTCAGTTGTGGTTCAGGCCGCGCTGCTCTTCTAGATATTCACGGTCTGGTCTATTTCCTTCTGGTTCTGCTCTCAGTTTACAGCAGAACACAGTGAAATGATCTTTCACACCAGTTTCAATGTTTATCTATTGAAAACATCATAAACAAAAATATTTGCACAACTTCCTGTAGCCTACCCATTTCCAAATAAAAGCACAGTTTCTGTCAACTGAATTAATTCATTTACTTTTAATGTTTTCCTTGTGAAATAGATGCAGGGCTTCATAGTTTGTAGTACTGGTATTTATTTGAGTACACAGGACTACTTATATACAAGGAAATACAGTGAATACAGTGACATTAAAAGTAAAAAACTCTCTCTCTCTCTCTCTCACTCTAGACAGGTGACCTCAGGAAGCCTCCATTATTTTGGATTCAAATTTCAGTCAATCACTTGATTTATTCAGCCAGTTTCAACCATTTCATTGAGCACATTATTAAATTAATAATATGAATTTATCCTTTAGGGTACTAGCCAATAAGGGTGTGGAGGTGTACTAATGTACAAGTACAATAACAAAGTTCCCTTTCATGTAATATTGGTTTATGTCACTTGTAAATCGACCAATAAACCTGCATAGCAATAAACAAACTTTGAATAAAAAAGTTTTTGCAACTTGAGCATTTCCTAATCTACACTCAGACCAATCAACTTCATTAAAGTTAATTAATACAAGCTTGTAAAAGTTCATGTGTCCTTCAACCCCTGGACACTAAGAGAAGGAAACTCAACATCTAGTATCATGTTCACGTCATAAAGGCTGGAAATGAATTACAGAACTTTATAGACAGTAACACTGAGAGCACATCAGTCAGCAGCTTGAAGCAGCACTCTGTATCTCCACTCAGTTCTATGGCTTTGTGCCCAAATGAAGGTCAAAAACAAGCTCTTCAACTTTATATTCACTTTAAAACTCAAAAAAAACCAGTGTGAAGTTAGATGTGTGTGTGTGTGTGTGTGTGTGTGTGTGTGTGTGTGTGTGTGTGTGTGTGTGTGTGTGTGTTTGTGTGTGTGTACCTGGCTCTGCAGTCGATGTTCCTCACACCTCAGCCAGTTAGTCCAGAGCTTTACTGGGATCAACAGTGAAGACTCTCTACTGGTTGGTGACCACTGCTGTAACGTATGATTGTGAAAACACGTTCTGTTATTAAACACTTGATGAACAGATGAAGATAAAAAGTGAAGCTGTGAGTTAACTCTGTTAATTAGTCCTTTGAAGGCTCTTTGTTCCAGACCTGCTGTTCACATCTGTCTCTGGGATCCGATCACATGACGTCTGTGACCAGGTGTGAACTGACAAACTTAGAGTCATGTGATCAGCAGACGGATGTTAACAGCAGGTGTGAGAGTGAGACAGAAAAACTTTCAGAAAGTTGTGTTCACACTCACCTGCTCACTTCTTCCTTCTGCTCATCCAGGTGAAAATGGATTCTGACCGCTCCTGTTCTCATGCTTCTCTTCCCTGTTAAACCAGTTCAATCTTGAAAACAACCAGTTCAAAGTCCAGTTCATACCCATGAAGATGAAATGGTTCAAAGTTCATGTTTTATTGTGATGTTATGATGTAGATAACAAACACAGATTTTAGATTAGCTTAGATTCAACTTTATTGTCATTGCACAGAGAACAAGTACAGAGACAACAAAATGCAGTTTAGCATTTAACCAGAAGTGCAAAAAAAGCAGTAAAAGTGCAGAGTATTTGCATATGTAAAGTGGAATAAGTCAATAAATAAGATATGTGCAGGAAGATATAGATATGGAATATGAACAGTATTGCTACAAGACTAGCAGCTATAGAAGTAGGTATTGTGGATAACAAACTTAGGATCATGTATTTAGTTAATAATGGACGGTGTGGGTTCATGAATCCAGATCTTCACTTTCACACTGAGTCCGGACTGTGAGCGTCTCCTGGGACTGAGCCGTACAATGTGATTCTTCATGATGTTCAAATGAGACTCATAAACTCTGGAATCAAACAACACTCAGTGACTTCATGTGCTGTGTGATCAGCAGACGGATGTTAACACCAGGTGTGACCCCACTTTATGATTGACATCTAGCACCGTCCAATGGGTTCAGGGGAGCGTGCCATCGAGCTCTCAGTCAGGCTCCACCCCCTGCTCCTCCAAATATGGTTACTTCTGGTTTCAAGAAACCAAGATGGCGCTGAACAAAAAGTCAAAGTGAGGATTCAGAGCAGCAGCTCAACAACCAGCCTGTGACGTCACGTTGGGTTGATACTTGAGTTCAACTTTATTTTGGAAATCTCCTTCAGAACATTTTACAAACTCCATCACACACAAGGTCACAACAGAGAAATTAATTCACACATTACAGATTAAAGTGATTTTCTCTCCGTCAGGTTCTTATGTTTTCCTTCGTCTTCCTGACGTTGATCATCACCTTCCTCAAAGTCCTCTGCTCCGCCCGGACAGTTTCCGGATCTTACCGGGCCTCGGCCAGAAACACCTTCAACACCATCCTGCTGCACGGAGTCCAGCTGTTCATCTGCACGCTGTCGTTCCTCTCGCCCTTCATCAACATCGCTCTCGTCACCACGTGGCCCAACGACCACACCACCATCCTCTTCGTCACCTTCCTGTTCACCAACGTGCTGCCACGTCTGCTCAGTCCGCTCATCTACGGCGTCAGAGACAAGAAGTTCAACGGCCTCATCAGACGACTCTTCTGCTGTCGGTGCTGCAACACTGGAGAAAACAAGGTGGTGGAACCTCAGAGAAGATCAAAACAGGTTCTACGGTGAACGACCTTGAAGATGGTTTTAAAATGTCGTACTTGCTCTGATGATGTAAAAACCTCATGTTTCTTTCAAGGGTTAAAAGACACATTTGGTTTTTTTAAAGACTAATTTGTCAGATTTAGTGACATCTAGTGGTGAAGATGCAGATGACAAGAAACTGAAGAACTGTTCTCTCACTCCACTTCAAACATGTAAAATAAACTTTGATCCTCGACAAGATTTAAGATCATAGAGTTTAAATAAAGATGGCTGACGCGTCCCTTTAACTGTAACAACATCATGTTAAACAAAAGATAAATGACTTTGATCTGCTGGTTCTGCAGCTTGAAGACGTTTCCTTTAAAGAGGTGAAGATCTACCCTGGGATGTGAAACCAAAGTCTGGCCACTAGGTGGCGCCCTCCTCACAGACATGGCTGTGAAATGTGAAATGAGGGGAAGTTGTAAAGTATTTTAGTTTTTCAAATCAAGAGTTGTTCTTTTAAAGTGGTTCACACAATTTTTTTTAATATATAAGACGAAACTGAAAAAAAATGTACAAATAAAATTAATAAAAATTCATTTCACAGTTTTTGTTAAGATATTAAATCTATGTTTGTCTGTGTGTTTGTGTGTGTGTCTTTGAAGATGTCAATAGAACTGAACTCTAAACAAATGCAGGAGGGTGGGGGCAGGAGCAGGGCCGGGTCTAGACAGGCATGTATGAGGGGGAAGCCACAAATCTTGAGGGGGCATTGTGCTTTATTATATTATTATTATTATAAATTGGGATTTAGTTTGAGGGGGCACAACATTTATTTGAGGGGGCCAGGCCCCCTCTTGCCCCTGCCTAGACCCGGCACTGGGCAGGAGCAGTTTGGGCCTTCACTGAATGACTTATAATAACCGTTGCTGCTTGGTGTTAATCTTGAAGTTAGTTAGAATGTGTGTGCGTCACATCGCTGGTCAGTCTCACAATCTGTTTGATAAGAGGTCTGATAAGGCTCCTCACCATTTCCTGATTCCAGTGCCAAGAGGGTGGAACTACGCCTGCGCACCATCAAGGAAGACTCCCCTTCATTATTGACCAATCAAGTTCTACCTACTGTTATAAAATATATCAACTGCTGTCCATGCGGTGCGACTCGTGGCTGTGCTTTGGGTCCCCATTGCTTTGCTGTAACTTTTCATACCTTTTCATTACTTCTTAGTAAATACTTGTTGAACCAAACCAAGACCAGCTCTTCTCATATTTGGGATAAAAGAACACGACAATGTGAGATTAAAGGTTAAATGTGTGTAGATCTTTCTTATAAATATTAAAGACATAAAAACTGCTGTTGTTTAGTGTTTTCTTCTTTTATGAGACCGAGCAGCTCTTCATCATTTCACCTCATTTGTGTTACTTTACTGTTTTTCCTCTTCAAATAAAAACAGAAAATTAAATCTGGTCAAAATATATAAGTAAATAAACACATCATCTATTGCTTCATATAATAAACATGACTTTCTTTATTTCCGTGTTGAGTTGTTGTTGATGAGAGGAAACTTGAACGTTGTGTCAGCTGAGTGAAACTAAAAACTCTGAGCTGCTTGTGTCTCTGTGGTTTGAGAGAAACATGAGAGTCATTTAAAAAACTGATGAGTTGATGACACCTGGGATTTAATTTAATATTTAAATCTCATCTGAGACACAAAATATTAATAAACTGAAGAAGCTCGTGGATATTTCAAACTTATTATTACTGTGTCTGTGTGAGCAGCTTTAAATAAAGATATTAGATTTGAATCAACCACTGGGCGGAGCTAACACATCACAGAAACAACCATCAGAGAGAGAGAGAGAGAGAGAGAGAGAGAGAGAGAGAGAGAGAGGTGTTAAACTTGAACCTAAACCTGAATCTATTCTAAACCTGAACCTTAAAGTAACCAAACACTAAACTGAAGCTGAAGCTACTGAGCTGATGAGCGTCTTGTGAACGAGCAGCAGATTATATCAGATTATTCTACTTTCTGATCCTTTTCATTCAGGATTAAAGGTTTTGTGTTTTGCATTTAAATGGTGTTGTTTGGTGAATGAATGAAATCAACTGATAAATAATCAAAAATAAATGTATTGATCTGCTGTCAGTCTGTTTATATTGAGACATATTGATCAGATGTAGAATTTCATTACGAGCACAAGCTTTTCCATATTAGTATAAAGTAAATCCCATCAATGTGTTTGATGGAATTCTAACGGATCCTTTGGACAACGTGTTGTTCACACTTTGTGTTTGGTCACCGTGACAACAGCCTGGTGCACAGCTCCATGAAGAGATGATGGTCTCACACTGCTGCAGAGGAAGTGGACCTCAGAGCTTCAACATCTGCTGGACAGATGTTAGAGCAGCGTGTTCATGAACATGGCGTCACAGTCACATGTTACACTGACACACGTGTGTTGAGGATCATCACAAAGTCACATGATGACCTCTCCACACAGTGAGAACTGGAGCCTGTCAGGAACTGACTCTGTCAAACATTTCTGATCCTGAAGTCACAAAGAACTGAGACGGGCTGGAACAGGAAGTGACATCATCATGTTCAGACAAGTGTCTCCACAAAATAAAACAAACTGTTCAACACAACAGGCCCAAAATGTCCACTGTCTTCAGGACATCATCTCTCAGACACTTTCTGTCCCTTGTCTCTGCTGTGAACCTCCCATCATCAATTAATTCCCAGCATGCAGCTGTTCCCAGAGGCCTGCTACAGTCTCCCCCTGGTGGTTGTTCTGAGGTGGTGGTCGAGAACGTACAACAAGAATCTTCATCTACGTTTGTATAAAACGTCCTCGGGTCAGTTTTCTATTAAATATGGTAAAATTATTATTAAACAGTTTCCCCCAGAGACTTAAAGATGCTCTGCTCTTCATCGACTCTTCTTTATTCTGTAAATGTCTCATTCACTTTTCTTCTGGTTGTTTCCATTATGTCAAACTGGTGATTTTGTTATTTTACCTGCACCAAGGACGAGATGTTTCCACCTGTTTGTTTGAAGAGGAAAAAAAAGCAGAGTCATGATTCCAGTGAAGTCGGTGGAAAGATGTTTATTGAGCATTAAAGCAGAGACAAGTAGAAACAGAACTTTTATCTCTGAGACGTTTTTATCTTGTTACATTACATTTCATTTAAGCTAACGTTTTTATCCAAAGCGACTTACAATAAGTGCATTCAACCCCGGGAATACAAACCCTTAACAGCAAGAATCAAGAAAGTACAATTTCTTCAAAAATAAAGCAAAAGTACAACGTGCTATAAGTAAGTGCCATTTAAGTGCTAGTAAAATGCTATATATATAATTTTTTTGTGGTTTCTCACAGAGGAAAAGATCCATGTGTTTGACTCATAGACTTAATATAAAAGCTTTGACTGGGATGTGCTGCTGTTATACTGCAGCGCCACCTGTGGGTCAAAAGTAGAAAAGCCACCACCTCTCTGCACCTGATGCAGAAATTAAAAACGTTCCATTTTTAAGTCCAGAGTTTTGATCTTTTGGTTCAAAGAAAAAAACTCTGATTTTAAACTCAAAGTGATTTTAATGTGTTGAACTTTGTGTTGAACGAAATCAATTTGTGACGTGAATCCAGGAACTTTAAGATCATAAACAAACATATACACAGAATGTGGTTCTACACACATAGAGACATAGTGAGGGACAAAGGTGGAAAATAATAAACACATTCTTCATGTGAATAAACACAATCCGGACAAGAAGGTTGCTGGTTTGAATCCGGTTCAGATGGGTCTTCCTGTGTGGATTCTGCATGTTCTCCACGTGTTTTCTCCAGGTGCTCCGGCTTCATCTCACAAACACATGCAGATTAGGGGTTGTGTAGATTGGAGACTACACACAAGCAGCTGCTGCTTCAGCCTCTGGATCCTCAGGACACAGCTCAGCCTCCGTCCACACACACTGTCCTCTTCACACTCAGCTCCACTCAGACCCCCACCTGTTGAGAGAAGAAGACATCAGTGTCACAGAGACTCACTTCATCAGCTGTGAGTCAGTGATGCAGCTCATCCAGTAGAAAGAGCAGCAGGGACTTCAGTCCTGTTCAGAGGTGGAGCAGCTTCCTCTCTGCTTCATGTTCACGTGTTGGAATGAACACGCTAAGAGCTCAGTGTGTGTCCTCTGCATGTCAAAGTGCAGAGTGGACACCTGAGAGGTGGATTTACTGCTGTTACAGGTGAAGACATGTTTCACTGTGTGTTGATGAACATCTGCTTCTTACAAACTGGGACCAGATGAGACAGATGGACCTCAGCAGAGGTTCTGCTCTGTAGAAAGAGCTCCTGGTTACCATGGTGATGATGAGAGGCTTCAGTCCCACTGATCTCAGAGCTGTGACAAAGATCCACCTGATCAGTTCTTCACTGATGAAGTGAGAGGACAAACTGTCTCAGATCAGATGAAGACGACACGTCTCTGTCCCTCGTGTGAGGCTGTCAGCTGTGGTCCAGCTTCACTTCCTGTTCACATGAAAACAACAACAACTGTCGTCTTCACGTCAACTCAATCACATGATCCCAAGCAGCTTGTGGCTCGTCTGATTGGCCGACTGTTGTCTCTGTGTTTCTGTCCAATACCGACGTCTGTCCTCATTGTCCTCTCACGGCTTCACTGAGGAAACACTGAGGCCTGAACTACGAAGACACTTCAACATGTCCAGGAGATCTTTCTGAGATCAGCTCAACTGAACCTGACAGACACAGTCAGGCTAAGTGGTCACATGACGCTGGCTGTCAACTCGTTAAGTTAACTCAGGTTTTCCTCATTGAGATCTGAGCGTACACATAAAAGGGGCGGGATTTACCGTGTGTGACCAATCACAGACATGGACAGTTTGACTGACAGCAGAGCCTCATATTTCACAACCAGGATCAAACTGTTCTATAATAAAAATCAGAGAAGAACAAACACATGATCCAGAATAAAAGAAACTCAGTCACAGCTGCTAAATGCAGGAAGAACATCTGGTAAAACATCTGGGATCCTGTCAATGTGTAAGTTACAGCGCCCCCTGGTGGCATCTGGTAAAAATATATTACGTGACCACGACATAATAACATGTGTGAACAAGATAAATAACTCGAGGGGACGAGATCTGAATCTGTTGTTTACTAACAAGACGATTGAAAGAGAAGAAGACACACACTGTCTCACTGTCTCTGAGGACACACACTGTCTCACTGTCTCTGATGACACAAACTGTCTCATTGTCTCTGAGGACACACACTGTCTCACTGTCTCTGAGGACACACACTGTCTCATTGACTCTGAGGACACACACTGTCTCACTGTCTCTGAGGACACACACTGACTCTGAGGACACAAACTGTCTCACTGTATCTGAGGAAACACACTGTCTCACTGTCTCTGATGACACAAACTGTCTCATTGTCTCTGAGGACACACACTGTCTCACTGTCTCTGAGGACACAAACTGTCTCACTGTCTCTGAGGACACACACTGTCTCACTGTCTCTGAGGACACACACTGTCTCACTGTCTCTGAGGACACAAACTGTCTCACTGTCTCTGAGGACACACACTGTCTCACTGTCTCTGAGGACACAAACTGTCTCACTGTCTCTGAGGAAACACACTGTCTCACTGTCTCTGAGGACACACTGTCTCACTGACTGAGGACACACACTGTCTCACTGACTCTGAGGACACACACTGTCTCACTGTCTCTGAGGACAAACACTGAATCCGAGGACACACACTGTCTCACTGTCTCTGAGGACACACACTGACTCTGAGGACACACACTGTCTCACTATCTCTGAGTACACACACTGTCTCACTGTCTCTGAGGACACAAACTGTCTCACTGTCTCTGAGGACACACACTGTCTCACTGTCTCTGAGGACACACACTGTCTCACTGTCTCTGAGGACACACACTGTCTCACTGTCTCTGAGGACACAAACTGTCTCACTGTCTCTGAGGACACACACTGTCTCACTGTCTCTGAGGACACACACTGTCTCACTGTCTCTGAGGACACAAACTGTCTCACTGTCTCTGAGGACACACACTGTCTCACTGTCTCTGAGGACACACACTGTCTCACTGTCTCTGAGGACACACACTGTCTCACTGTCTCTGAGGACACACACTGTCTCACTGTATCTGAGGAAACACACTGTCTCACTGTCTCTGATGACACAAACTGTCTCATTGTCTCTGAGGACACAAACTGTCTCAATGTCTCTGAGGACACACACTGTCTCAATGTCTCTGAGGACACACACTGACTCACTGTCTCTGAGGACACACACTGTCTCACTGTCTCTGAGGACACACACTGACTCACTGTCTCTGAGGACACACACTGACTCACTGTCTCTGAGGACACACACTGTCTCACTGTCTCTGAGGACACACACTGTCTAACTGACTCTGAGGACACACACTGTCTCACTGTCTCTGAGGACACACTGTCTCACTGACTGAGGACACACACTGTCTCACTGACTCTGAGGACACACACTGTCTCACTGTCTCTGAGGAAAAACACTGAATCCGAGGACACACACTGTCTCACTGTCTCTGAGGACACACACTGACTCTGAGGACACACACTGTCTCACTATCTCTGAGTACACACACTGTCTCACTGTCTCTGAGGACACACACTGTCTCTGAGGACTCACACTGTCTAACTGACTCTGAGGACACACACTGTCTCACTGTCTCTGAGGACACACACTGTCTCACTGACACTGAGGACACACACTGTCTCACTGTCTCCGAGGACTCACACTGAATCACTGACTGAGGACACACAATGTCTCACTGACTCTGAGGACAAACACTGAATCCGAGGACACACACTGTCTCACTGTCTCTGAGGACACACACTGACTCTGAGGACACACACTGTCTCACTGACTAAGAGGACACACACTGACTCTGAGGACACACACTGTCTCACTGTCTCTGAGTACACACACTGTCTCTGAGGACACACACTGTCTCACTGTCTCTGAGGACACACTGTCTCACTGTCTCTGAGGACACACATTGACTCACTGTCTCTGACTACAAACACTGTCTCACTGTCTCTGAGGACTCACACTGAATCACTGACTGAGGACACACAATGTCTCACTGACTCTGAGGACAAACACTGACGCTGAGGACACACACTGTCTCACTGACTCTGAGGACACACACTGTATCACTGTCTCTGAGGACACACACTGTCTCACTGTCTCTGAGGACACACACTGTCTCACTGACTCTGAGGACACACACTGTATCACTGTCTCTGAGGACACACACTGTCTCACTGTCTCTGAGGAAACACACTGTCTCACTGACTCTGAGGACACACACTGTCTCACTGTCTCTGAGGACACACACTGTCTCATTGTCTCTGAGGACACACACTTTCTCACTGTCTCTGAGGACACACACTGTCTCACTGTCTCTGAGGACACACACTGTCTCACTGTCTCTGAGGACACAAACTGTCTCACTGTCTCTGAGGACACACACTGTCTCACTGTCTCTGAGGACACACACTGTCTCACTGTCTCTGAGGACACAAACTGTCTCACTGTCTCTGAGGACACACACTGTCTCACTGTCTCTGAGGACACAAACTGTCTCACTGTCTCTGAGGAAACACACTGTCTCACTGTCTCTGATGACACAAACTGTCTAACTGACTCTGAGGACACACACTGTCTCACTGTCTCTGAGGACACACACTGTCTCACTGTCTCTGAGGACACACACTGTCTCACTGTATCTGAGGAAACACACTGTCTCACTGTCTCTGATGACACAAACTGTCTCATTGTCTCTGAGGACACAAACTGTCTCAATGTCTCTGAGGACACACACTGTCTCAATGTCTCTGAGGACACACACTGACTCACTGTCTCTGAGGACACACACTGTCTCACTGTCTCTGAGGACACACACTGACTCACTGTCTCTGAGGACACACACTGTCTCACTGTCTCTGAGGACACACACTGACTCACTGTCTCTGAGGACACACACTGTCTCACTGTCTCTGAGGACACACTGTCTCACTGACTGAGGACACACACTGTCTCACTGACTCTGAGGACACACACTGTCTCACTGTCTCTGAGGACAAACACTGAATCCGAGGACACACACTGTCTCACTGTCTCTGAGGACACACACTGACTCTGAGGACACACACTGTCTCACTGTCTCTGAGGACACACACTGACTCTGAGGACACACACTGTCTCACTATCTCTGAGTACACACACTGTCTCACTGTCTCTGAGGACACAAACTGTCTCACTGTCTCTGAGGACACACACTGTCTCACTGTCTCTGAGGACACACACTGTCTCACTGTCTCTGAGGACACACACTGTCTCACTGTCTCTGAGGACACAAACTGTCTCACTGTCTCTGAGGACACACACTGTCTCACTGTCTCTGAGGACACACACTGTCTCACTGTCTCTGAGGACACAAACTGTCTCACTGTCTCTGAGGACACACACTGTCTCACTGTCTCTGAGGACACACACTGTCTCACTGTCTCTGAGGACACACACTGTCTCACTGTCTCTGAGGACACACACTGTCTCACTGTATCTGAGGAAACACACTGTCTCACTGTCTCTGATGACACAAACTGTCTCATTGTCTCTGAGGACACAAACTGTCTCAATGTCTCTGAGGACACACACTGTCTCAATGTCTCTGAGGACACACACTGACTCACTGTCTCTGAGGACACACACTGTCTCACTGTCTCTGAGGACACACACTGACTCACTGTCTCTGAGGACACACACTGACTCACTGTCTCTGAGGACACACACTGTCTCACTGTCTCTGAGGACACACACTGTCTAACTGACTCTGAGGACACACACTGTCTCACTGTCTCTGAGGACACACTGTCTCACTGACTGAGGACACACACTGTCTCACTGACTCTGAGGACACACACTGTCTCACTGTCTCTGAGGAAAAACACTGAATCCGAGGACACACACTGTCTCACTGTCTCTGAGGACACACACTGACTCTGAGGACACACACTGTCTCACTATCTCTGAGTACACACACTGTCTCACTGTCTCTGAGGACACACACTGTCTCTGAGGACTCACACTGTCTAACTGACTCTGAGGACACACACTGTCTCACTGTCTCTGAGGACACACACTGTCTCACTGACACTGAGGACACACACTGTCTCACTGTCTCCGAGGACTCACACTGAATCACTGACTGAGGACACACAATGTCTCACTGACTCTGAGGACAAACACTGAATCCGAGGACACACACTGTCTCACTGTCTCTGAGGACACACACTGACTCTGAGGACACACACTGTCTCACTGACTAAGAGGACACACACTGACTCTGAGGACACACACTGTCTCACTGTCTCTGAGTACACACACTGTCTCTAAGGACACACACTGTCTCACTGTCTCTGAGGACACACTGTCTCACTGTCTCTGAGGACACACATTGACTCACTGTCTCTGACTACAAACACTGTCTCACTGTCTCTGAGGACTCACACTGAATCACTGACTGAGGACACACAATGTCTCACTGACTCTGAGGACAAACACTGACGCTGAGGACACACACTGTCTCACTGACTCTGAGGACACACACTGTATCACTGTCTCTGAGGACACACACTGTCTCACTGTCTCTGAGGACACACACTGTCTCACTGACTCTGAGGACACACACTGTATCACTGTCTCTGAGGACACACACTGTCTCACTGTCTCTGAGGACACACACTGTCTCACTGACTCTGAGGACACACACTGTCTCACTGTCTCTGAGGACACACACTGTCTCACTGTCTCAGAGGACACACACTGTCTCACTGACTCTGAGGACACACACTGACTCACTGTCTCTGAGGACACACACTGTCTCTGAGGACACACACTGTCTCACTGACTCTGAAGACACACACTGTCTCACTGTCTCTGAGGACACACAATGTCTCACTGTCTCTGAGGACACACACTGTCTCACTGTCTCTGAGGACACACACATGGACCTGTCTCCAGGAAGCTGACTGAGGTCATCTGGTGTTTTGGGGACAGGATGAGTCTGGAGACATTGAGATGTTCTGGGTGAGTTAGAGATCAACTGAACCAACCAGACGTTGATTTAAACTTCTCTTATCCGTCCCTTTAAGGAGAGTGTGCACCACACAACAGTGGAGAGTCACTGTTGTCAGTGGGCGGAGCTTTTATACGGGTTGATCTCCAACTTAACCTGGATTAGGTTAGCCGTTAATCAGAAGTTACCATGGTGATTTACCTCGTTAAGAAGTTTCGTAGGAGCTTCGCAGGACTAAAAAAACTAAACCTGAAGTTCACCTGATAATCACAAATCCTGCTTGGTAGCACAGACCCTGGACCTGTGATACTGACCGTGTTTAGTCAAATACTGATGAAAGCAGCGTGGACTGACTCCACCCATCTACTGACCTCAGAGTCTCCAGTCGACAGGTTGAACTCTGCTGTAGATCAAACAGCTCCTTCACTGCTGAGTCCTGCAGGTTGTTGTGTCTCAGATCCAGTTCTCTCAGATGAGAGGGGTTTGACCTCAGAGCTGAAGCCAGAGAAGAACAGCTGATCTCTGTCAGACTGCAGCTCCTCAACCTGGATAAAGAATAGAATTTTGAATTAAACTGATTTCATGTGTAAAAATAACAGACACGTATTCATGTGAGCACAGACTCATAACATGGAAGATAAATATGAAATCAGACATGTTGGACCAAAAAACGAGTCCTAATTCAGTAAAAATATATTATCTGGACCCGGTCTCTGTCCTGCAGATCAGTTTAGGAAATCCAGAACTAAACTCAGTGTTTTAACGAGTAGCTGAATATTTAAAATGTCACAAATTAATTAATGAATTGATTCAAGTTATGTATGAAGAGGCATTATGTTAAATTATAATTAAATTAGATCATTGGGGAATAAATGCTGTTTTATAGATATGAGATCTACAGAAGTCAGTCAGTGAACTGACCTCAGAGTCTCCAGTCGACAGGTTGGACTCTGTAGAAAACCACACAGCTCCTTCACTGCTGAATTCTTCAGGTCGTTGTAGCTCAGAACCAGTTCTCTCAGATGAGAGGGGTTTGACCTCAGAGCTGAAGCCAGAGAAGAACAGCTGATCTCTGACAGTCTGCAGCTCTCCAACCTGGATAAAGAAATATGAATATTTGAATGTGTCCTCCTGTTGTTGTGGATCGTCATCATGTCAACACAGACTCTCAACATGCTGCTGACCTCAGTCCAGTCTGTGACCTGAAGATAAATATCAGATCAGACATGTTGGACCATTGTTTCATTCATCACCTTCTTCTCTGTGTGTTGGTCACTGAGCAGGTTTGTGTAATTAAACACTGTTTAAAGTAGGGACGGCTCCTGATGTCACTTCCTGTTTGTTTCTATACTTATCAACTGTCCAACGTGTTTCAATAAGAATGTGTTTTATTTTGAAAACCTGAAGAGGACGAGTGCTCGGCCTCAGTCCACATGTTATTTACTGACACTTTCTCAGTGATCAGGATCAGGTGAGTGCTGGTGAATGGAGTTGATGAGGTGGACGTGACTGACAGGCTGGGTGAGGGACAGATGACTGAGGGACAGTGAGCAGAGCAGAACTGAGACAATTTAAATAAATAATGACCCAATAAGAAAGAAAGTCTGAAAAGAGAAGAAGGATTTAAGGACCTCAGAGTCTCCAGTCGACAGTTTGGACTCTCCAGTCCAGAACACAGCAGCTTCACTCCTGAATCCTGCAGGTTGTTTCCACTCAGATCCAGTTCTCTCAGATGTGAGGGGTCTGACTTCAGAGCTGAGACCACAACTTCACAGTGAATCACTGAGAGTCGACAATCACCTAGTCTGTAATTAAAGAAAATATCAAATCTGTGAGAATTAAATCAGAAAACACAACATTCATATAAAACATGATCATTTGACCCTCACCCTGGTAAATCCCCTCTTTGTTAAAAACTCCTGAAGAGAATCTTTTCAGATTAGGTCCAAGCTTCATTCAGACTAACAGAGGAACTCATTAGATTCAGTTGGTCCAAGGTCAAAGGTCAAGGTCACAGAACATGTTCATGGCCTCTTGAACATGATATCTCAAGTCTGTCTTTAGGTGATTTCTTCACATTTATACCTAAAGATAAACTGATTAGATGTCAGTGTTCAAAGGTCAAAGGTTATAGTGACCTCATATTATTGTGAAGTCAACATGTCAGGAACCTGGAGGGACGGACACTGCACTGGTTGGTGGTGGAGGACAAACGCACGATGGGAACTCTAGTATGACAAGAAAGAATAAACTATATTTCCTGCTTCTTCATTTTAAATGAACAATCAGTGATTCTCATCAGTGATTGTCTCCTCACTCTGTGCTAGCTGTTTGCTCAGATATATTTAGAATAATCTCCCTGGGACCCCACATGGTCGTATGTCTGAATCCTCAAACTCCAGAACAGTAATCACCTGGGATTTCACTCTCCACATCTGATCTAGTTGTTCTCATATGTACATGAGAACAATGAAAATGTAATAATAATAATAACTTTATTCCACATACGAATGCACACACACACACACAAACACACACACACACACACACACACACACACACACACACACACACACACACACACACACACACACACACACACACACACACACACACACACACACACACACACACACACACACACACCCCAAAATAATAAGGATCATTTAAAGGGGACATATTATGAAAATTCCACTTTTGTAGTGCTTCTACACGTTAATTTGGGTATCTGGCATGTCTACCGTTCCAAAAACTCTTGAAAAAAAAAAGTCCCGCGATTTGTTGTGGTTCCTCTCTCTCAGAAACTATATGCTAGAGTGCGTCGAATGGGAATAGACTAGATTGTGACGTAACAGTTAATTTCCCCCCCCCTGGAGGCGGAGATCTGGCGGAGGAGGAGACCAGGGTAAAGTCCTCAGGGGGGGGGGGGCTGTTAGCTGGGGAGCTAGCCGAGGGGGGAGCTAACCAGCCCATGGAGCTGGGTGAGAGGCGGAGGAAACAGAGCCTGCGGTTGGGGTGAGTTACCTGCCACAGCCCCCTCCTCAGCTCGGGCTCGCTGGGGGGCTGCTGGCTCCATGTCAGCGGCTCGCTTCCTGTGGACGTGTTGCTGTCCAGGTACGAGGTCGGAGCTGCTTCACTGTGTTTATGATGATTAAGCCGCCTAGCCCGGCAGCCTCAAGCACGGAGCCGGCAGCCTGTGTGTGTGTGCGCTCAGAATATATGCCCTGTATGAATAAATACACACATATCTAATGCATGTATTTAAATAATGTACATCTTTATCAGAAGGTGTAGTAGTTTGAAAATTGTAGCTTCCATGAAGAAACACAACAAACAAATACAGAAATATATGTGTAGGACAGTGACTTAAAATAATTTTAACAACCTTAAATATGCTAAGGAGAGATTTAAGACGTGAAGACGGATGTGTGTGTGTGTGTTTGTGAGTGACAAGGGGGGGGCCGGGGAGGTGAGAGAGAGGGGGGGGCGGGTCACTCAAAACAGGTCAATCTGAGGAGGGCTGTTTTAGACAGGGTAAAAAGGCTGCTGTTTTAAATGATCCTTGTGGTATTTTGACCAAAAAATGTTACAGACATTTCATTAAGACCCCAAGGAACCAAATCAACTTGTGGTAAAATGGGCATAATATGTCTCCTTTAACACTGAGTGTATTTTAAGAACGACTCATCTCCACTGATTGAACATGTTATTGATCATGTCTGGACTCACCGAGCCTTCCTGCAGTTCCTCACAGCTGGGATCAGTCTCCATGAACCAATTTCTGATGTGTTGAACTTCTTCAGGTCCAACTCATCCAGAACCTCCTCTGACATCTGCAGCATGTAGGCCAGAGCTGAGCAGTGGATCTCAGAGAGTTTCTCCTTTGATTTGTTCTTTAGCGTCAGGAACTGTTTCATCTGCTGATGAACTGAGTGGTCGTTCATCTCAGTCAAACAGTGGAAGATATTGATGCTTCTGTCAGGAGAAATGTCATCACTCTTCATCTTCTTCAGGTTATTGATGACTCTCTGGATGATCTCTGGATTGTTCTCTGTCAGACCCAGCAGGCCTCCTAAGACTCTCTGGTTGGACTCCAGACTGAGGCCGTGAAGGAAGCGAACAAACAGGTCCAGATGACCATTTGTACTGGAGAGGGATTTCTTCATGGTTCTCTTCAGGAGCTCATTCAGGGAGAAGGTACTGTATGTGTCCCCAAATGTTCCCAAGAAGTTGTTGATTTCTTCTGTGTTCCTCTCGTTGTGACAGTAGAACATGTAGACTGCAGCCAGGAACTCCTGAACGCTCAGATGAACAAAGCAGTAGACTGATTTCTGGAAGATCACACACTCTCTTCTGAAGATCTCAGTACAAACTCCTGAGTACACCGAGGCCTCTGTGACATTTAGACCACACTGCTCCAGGTCTTCTTGGTAGAACATGATGTTTCCTTCCAGCAGATGTTTAAGCGCCAGCCTCCCCAGCTTCAGGAGAACGTCCCTGTCAGCCTCCGTCAGCTGCTGTGGAGTCGTCTCATGTCCCTCACCGTACTTCTTGTTCTTCCTCTTTGTCTGGATCAGCAGGAAGTGTGAGTACAGGTCAGTCAGGGTCTTGGGCAGCTCTCCTCTCTGTTCTGTGGTCAACATGTGCTCCAGAACTGTAGCACTGATCCAGCAGAAGACTGGGATTTGACACATGATGTGGAGGCTCCTGGACGTCTTGATGTGTGAGATGATTCTGCTGCACAGCTCTTCATCACTGAATCTCCTCCTGAAGTACTCGTCCTTCTGGGCGTCAGTGAAGCCTCGTACTTCTGTGACCCTGTCGACACATGCAGGAGGGATCTGATTGGCCGCCGCAGGTCTTGAGGTTATCCAGATGAGAGCCGAGGGAAGCAGATTCCCCCGGATGAGGTTTGTCAGCAGCACGTTGACTGATGACCTCTGTGTGACCTCAGACACAAGCTCCCTGTGGTTGAAGTCCAGAGAAGGTCTGCTTTCATCCAGGCCGTCAAAGATGAACAAAGGTTTACAGACAGCGAGCGTCTCTGCCGTGAGCTTCTGTAACGCTGGATGGAAAACACGGAGCAGCGTGAGGAGACTGTGCTGCTGGTCCTTCACCAGGTTCAGCTCCCTGAACGAAAGCACAGTCAGCAGACCCACATCCTGGTTCTCTAAACCCTCTGCCCAGTCCAGAGTGAACTTCTGCACCAAGAAGGTTTTTCCAACGCCAGCGACGCCGTTGGTCAGGACGACTCTGATGCTGCTCTGCTGGTCAGTGGAGGCTTTAAAGATGTCGTGGCACCTGATGGGAGTGTCGTGGAGGATCTTCTTCTTGGAAGCTGTCTCAAGCTGCCTCACCTCATGTTGAGTATTAACCTCTTCACTCTGTCCCTCTGTGATGTAGAGCTCAGTGTAGATCCTGTTGAGGAGGGTTCTACTTCCTGTTGCATCACTTCCTTCAGTCACATGTTCACATCTCCTGCTCAGACTGAGCTGATGTTCATCTAAAACCTCCTGCAGACCACGATCTGCTGAAAGACAAGAAACAATGTCAGAGACAGAGAATCTGAGAATCTGCTGATTGTTTTCATCAGATACAGAAAAACTACAGATAATGAAAGTTTTTTAACTTTGTGCTTTTCTAACGATGTTAAATGTTGAAGCTGTATGAAGGAAAAAAATAAAACCACATGTGCTGTTGTCAGAAGTGAAGACATCAGCAGACACATGTACAGTGCTGCTCTGACCGGCTGTCTGACCTCGAGCTCCTGTTCTGGATCTTTTTCCACACTGGGGACAGGAGGAGTCTCCTGAAGAACCAGACTGGTCCCAGTATGAGGTGATGCACTGTCTGCAGAACCAGTGTCCACAGCTGGTGGAGACTGGATCCTTCAGGACGTCCTGACACGAAGCACAGCAGGACGACTGCTCCTCCTCAGAAACATGACTCCTCTTCCTCTCCCTGTGAAGACATTTCCTGATCACTCACAGGTCCCAGTCACAGGTTGTCATTACTTCTGTCAAGGAGGTTTTGTTTTCAACCAGTATGTTTGTGTGTTGGTTGGTTCGTTAGTGGGATTATAAAAAACAACAGATTACCAGTAAACCTGGGGGAAGGTTGTGGGGGGGAGGGTTCCTCTTTCACAGACATGTGCAGAGGACCGATGTTTACTAGTGTGTGGAAATTGGTGCAGATCCAAATCAAAATGAGTCTAGTGGATTTCAAAGTGGTTTCATAAGGAGCGTGTTGGTTCTTGGTGGAGGTCTGAGCTCTTTGAGTGATTCTGATAGATTAGTCACCAACTTCAATGAAGCTGTGTCCTAATGCAGGGGCCACACTAGAGGAAACTAGATCCTCTTCAGAGCAGGTCACAGTAGAAACAGTCTCTTACTCTGTGAGTGAGGGTCCAGGTTCATTACTGAAGTTTGGAGGATAACCTTTGGACCAGTCACTCTTCAGAGACAGACAGCTGGACCCTGGAGACTCTGCTCTCAGTCTGTGGTCCTGACCTCTGCAAACACAAACATGTTTTTATTCAGAACACATCATTCGCTGGTTCATTCTGTGAGGATTCAGTTTGGAGGTTCACATGTTTGCAGCAGGTCTCTTACTCTGTGTGTGAGGGTCCAACTTGCTTTGAATTGTCCGCTCCCATGTTGCACCGGGCCGGCTGCGGCTCAGTTGTGGTTCGCTGGTCACGCTGCTCTTCTAGATATTCAAGGTCTGGTCTATTTCCTTCTGGTTCTGCGCTCAGTTTACAGCAGAACACAGTGAAATCATCTTTCACACCAGTTTCAATGTTTATCTGTTGAAAACTTCACAAACAAAAATATTTGCAACACTTCCTGTAGCCGACCCATTTCCAAATAAAAGCACTGTTTCGGTCGAATGAATCAATTTATATATTTTTAAATGTTTTTATTTTGAAATCGATGCAGGGCTTCATAGTTTGTAGTACTGGTATTTATTTGAGTACACAGGACGTCTTATATACATGGCAATACAG
Organism: Limanda limanda; assembly: GCF_963576545.1. NCBI lineage: Eukaryota > Metazoa > Chordata > Actinopteri > Pleuronectiformes > Pleuronectidae > Limanda > Limanda limanda. Next base: position 24,437,085 of record NC_083650.1, read on the forward strand.
TGAAATACCATTATTTTTGGATTCAAATTTCAGTCAATCACTCGATTTATTCAGCCAGTTTCAACCATTTCATTGAGAACAAAATTAAATTAACAATATGAATATATTTTTTAGGGTACCAGCCAATAAAGGTGTGGAGGTGTACTATTGTACAAGTACAATAATAAAGTTTCCTTTCATGTAATATTGGTTTACGTTGTTTGTAAATCCACCAATAAACCTGCATAGCCATAAACAAGCGTTGAATAAAAAAGTATTTTTGCAACTTGAGCATTTCCGAATCTACACTCAGACCAATCAACTACATTAATTAATGAATACAAGCTTTTAAAAGTTCATGTGTCCTTCCACCCCCGGCCACTAAGAGAAGGAAACTCAACATCTAGTATCATGTTCACATCATAAAGGTTGGAAATGAATTACAGAACTTTATAGACAGTAACACTGAGAGCACATCAGTCAGCAGCTTGAAGCAGCACTCTGTATCTCCACTCAGTTCTATGGCTTTGTGCCCAAATGAAGGTCAAACACAAGCTCTTCAACTTTATATTCACTTTAAAACTCACACAAAACCAGTATAAAGATATATGTGCGTGTGTGTGTGTGCGTGTGTGCGTGTGTGTGTGTGTGTGTTTATCTGGCTCTGCAGGTCTGTGTTCCTCACACCTCAGCCGGTGAGTCCTGGGGTCTCATTTATAAAAGAGTGCATAGGATTCATACTAAAAGTGTACGTACGTACAAAAGCCGGAAATGGCTTACGCAAAAGAAAATTTTATAAAACCGTGCGCACACTCACCTGAAGGCAATGTTCACCGTCCACCTGGAAACGTTCGTACGTGGATCTGCCTCCAAATCCGCCCTCCACACGCCCACTTACAACCATAAATGGTGAATGCACGGCGTGAATATTAAATGATGCTGCTGACCAATGGGTTTCCACCGTGAGTCCTGACGGAGTCACCACATCAAGCGATGTGAAGAGGAAGTGAAACTTTCTGACACTGACATCAAGGTGTTTGTTAGTGAGGTGGAGGTGAAGAGCGACTTTATGGGACAGCAGTGATGTCACTAATAAAGAAAATACACTGATACTCTGCTGCTGCTGCTGTGGATAACACACTGTGTGAGATCAGAGATCACATAACACAAACACAATGTGTGAGATCAGACATCACATAACACACTGTGTGAGATCAGACATCACTGAATCCTCACTTCCTCCTCGTCCTTCTATTCGCTTGCACACATCGAGCAGAACCCCGCTCCACTGTCACGGCAGTATTTATTTATTTAGAGCATCGGGTCGATTCCCTCCCATCAGTGGATCCTCACCTCCTCTGGGATATTATTTGGAAAGTTTCCTCATTTCTTTTAAGTAATCTCCAGTGCGCTCTGTGCACCTGATGGCTCCGTCCCGTTCACTGCAGTGATCTGATGATACACGCACAGTGTTAGAAGATATTATTAAATCCTATTAATGACTCGGCTCCGTAACTCGGCTGTTAAATCCAATCTGAACCTAATTTGCTTTAAGTTGTTTTATATTTTTAAATTAAAAGGCTCGTGTGGAGCAGATACGTCGCGTGAGCAAAACTAAGCTGCTGGTTTTAATGTAAATTATGAATTGGATCAATAATCTGCTGCAGTTCACCACCTCACGTCTGTGTCTCCAAAACGCTCGTAAGCATGGGTCTAAGTTTGCGTAGAAATACGCACATTTTTCCGTCAAGTTTGAGTTTTACTGGGATCCACAGTGAAGACTCTCGACTGGTTGGTGACCACTGCTGTAACGTATGATTGTGAAAACCCGTTCTGGGGATCCAGTGAAAAACACTGACACTGACTGTTAAATAATATGAAAGAATAATATAAATGTTGCTGAACACTCACCGGCCTCAGACTTTACGTCTCCTACGTCTTCTCCTCGTGGTTAGAACAAGTCTGAACACTTTCACTTTCACTGCAGGCTCCTCCTCCGCTCGGTAGTTACTGGAAATCACATGACACTGTGTTTGTGTGTGTGTGTGTGTGAATAGTTAATGTTCATAGTTCACCATTTTAATTCGGAACTAGTTCATAGTTCTGTTCATTTACAAGATTTAAGGTGGAAAGTGAGAATTAAAGACTAAACTTGTTTTTTAAAGAAAACTTTATCCATCACTACCCCTTACCTTAAACTATTCTTCATATGTATCAATTCCTAAAATAAATGTTTTAATTTTTTTTAAATTTTCGCTAATTTTTCCTGTTTATTTATTAATACCCTGCGAACAAAAGGCACAATATATCATAGTGCTATGCATTGCTATGAAACCAATTATTAGGCTAGACCTTAAATTCTATCATAAAATTAAATTAAACATTTTTTTTTATAATAATAAAACAGCCAAGATATACTGTTGAGTCAGTCCTTTCAGAGCTTTAGAAGTAATGTGTTTCTGATCTCCTTTAATAAAGGAACTAACCCACTTACTGAAAAGTGGAAATTCAGGCCACCGTGCCCAAGAGAAGAAAAGGAGAAAGAAATGTGAGCAACGCAAACTTTAGGCGACACACATGTTGTTTGCACTCATTTGCATAAAGAGTCAGAACATATGTCCACATTTTTTCCACATGCCACATACACCCCCCACATGGAATGATGGCACTTGGGCATCCACGAGTAAAACAGAGCAATACCGAACAACAACCAATTTATTTTGTGCCATATTCACCATTTACCACGTGGGCCACTGCAGATTAAACTTTAACCTTGAGCACCGCATGTTTGCAAAAAAAAAAGCCCCACATTTGTTTTGGGATATTTGGGCCACATTAGTTATTGGTGGGCAGTTTTATCCATTTTGCCATAAGAAGGCCAGAAGTGCAACATCACTGCCTGAAGTGGACCACAGCTGCATTATATCTGAGTCCCATCAGGTGAATCACTGTACCAAAAAACACACAATCACAAGGGCACGACAGAAAACAACATCTCCCATCCTGCTCACCAGCTGTTTCAACTGCAAACCACTAGGAGGCGCTACTGGATATGATTTAGTCCTTTCCATAGTTTATCTTGTGTCATTATGTAATGTCGACGTCTTCGTAGCTTTTATGTTCATATGTTAAAATGCTGTGCACAATAAACGACGTGATTGCTTGGCCATTAAGATTTGATTCTGATACGTGTGACAGGAATCTGAATTAAGAGAAGAAGCCATCAATGCACATTACCATGTTGTATTCCATCAAACAACAGCCAGGGCTGAATTTTATAAGTTTACTCAGTTAAAAAAACAAGATTAATTAAACCTTTACTTACTGAATATATACACACAACTAGGTTAACAAAGTAAAGATGACACTACTGCTAATGATAATAACAATAATCATGTTTATCTGTATTTCTTATAAAACATCTCACAATAACAATAACAATTAAAACCCTCAAAAAGCCAATATATTTACCTGAATTTTATTACAATCCTTACAATTTCAATAGGGCCTCCCACTGTCTCCCACTGTCCCTAATAAAACCATTACCTGCAGGTTTATATAATATCCAGACTTCTAACACATTAATGACTGAATAATTATAATGGGGTATTTACACTCTTTCATTCTACTCATAATAATATATACTTGTACCTTTAAATACTGGGAATGTTACACACACATTACATTTACTGGAGATGTTCGTGTATTTCGTGTATTTTATTTCCAATTCTTCTGGTTCGCTTTCACCCGGAAATATCAGAGAGCAAATCGAACGTAGCACAATTCTATTGGTTGTCGAAATTTTCGTCACGGAAATCCTAGCGTTCTCATTGGCTGCCATCCTCCTGGGACCCCCGATTGGGCCCTGCTGTGAACCTCCATCCAATGGCTTCTGTTTTTTACTTTTATCTTTTATTGTGCTTTACATTTTTATCCGGCGACAGGAAGGGAAACGGGAGCTGCTCGTCTTCAAGTGAAAGCCTGTGTTTTGAAGAAAAAGAAGAATAAATAAATTAAAACAGCCAGAGTTCTCCGGCTGCTCGTCTCCTTCCTCTCATCTCTGCGGGCTCGCTGCGGTTCTTCACACCCGGGCCGGGGACTTCCTCTTCCGGCAGCATCCTGCAGTCACACAGTAAGAAAGCGGCTTCAAATCTCTACGCAGACATGATAACACAAACATTCTCTGTTGTGTGTGTGTGTGTGTGTGTGTGTGTGTGTGTGTGTGTGTGTACGTTTCCCCCTCGGCTAGCTAGCTAGTGCTGCTCCTAGCTTCCGGTTAGCTAGCGTAGCTCCACGGTTTCTGCTGCGCACGTCACTCGACAACTCGTCGTGGTGCGTTCACGGACTCGGACGTTCCTGTGTCCATTAGCACATTCCGTCCTCTGTCTGTGTCCCGTCCGTCCGTCCGTCCATCCTCATCCCCGCAGCCTGAAGTAGAAGCTACCCGGGGCACGGAGGCAGGTCGAGCGGATCGAGTCACCGGTTAATCAGTGACTGGAGGTTCGCTGTCAGTGTGAGTGATTGGAGGCTGCGTCGTAATGAGGCGATAACATGTCGGCGAGGGGCCGAGGAGGAGGAAGGAGGTGACCGGAGGTTGAGTGTCTCAGCCCGGAGGAGTGTGACGTGGTTTACAGCAGCGAGAGGCGGTCACTGAGAGATCCACCTCTTCAGATCACTGAGAGATCCTTCAGACTGAGAGATCCTTCAGACTGAGAGGTCCAGCTTCTTCCGAACACACAGATCTGATCCTTCAGACTGAGAGGTCCAGCTCTTCAGAACACTGTGAGATCCTTCAGACTGAGAGATCCACTTCTTCAGATCACACAGATCTGATCCTTCAGACTGAGAGATCCACTTCTTCAGAACACTTGAGAGGTCCACCTCTTCAGAACACACAGATCTGATCCTTTAGACCGAGAGATCCTTCAGACTGTGAGATCCACCTCTTCAGAACACTGTGAGATCCACCTCTTCAGATCCGTGGTTCTCATCCTTCAGACTGTGAGATCCACCTCTTCAGATCTGTGGTTCTCATCCTTCAGACTGTGAGATCCACTTCTTCAGATCACACAGATCTGATCCTTCAGACTGAGAGATCCACTTCTTCAGATCACTGTGAGATCCACCTCTTCAGAAGATCCACCTCTTCAGATCTGTGGTTCCCTTCCTTCAGACTGTGAGATCCACTTCTTCAGAACACTGTGAGATCCACCTCTTCAGATCTGTGGTTCCCTTCCTTCCGGCTCCACAGACTCTCCCTGGGATTGGATCTATGTGTCCTTCCTTCTGTGGATGGGCTCAGGATGTGTGGTCCTCCCGAGCTTCTCTGCTGACCGGACTGAAAGGAGCTGCAAACCTCTGACTGCTGATGAATGAGCCTCGAGGAAACTTTTGTATTTGACCTCTTCCAGGAGATGTTACTGCCAATAACACTCTGGACCTGATAGTTGGAAACATTTTTGCGTTTTTATCGGCCCTGGATTGACTTTATCTTTTAACCGTATTGTTGTTGAAATACTTGGCAGCTGAAACATGGCACTTTATCTAGAAGGTGAGTGATGTGGAAGGTATTTCACCCTGAACTGTCGATATTAGAAATTAAATACGTGCTTGAGATTGACCGATGTGGATTTTGGGAGCAGAAGCCGATATATTGGTCGATTTATGTTTTCTTCATCAAACCTCTAGGAAGAAATGTAATTCAGACTTGACATTTTACATAAACTTTGTTATAACTAGCTATAGATTAAAGATGACATTAATACAACCAGATATATTATTCTGGAAAAAAACTCAATTTAGTCGTTATAACCTTGGACCATAGCTGTGATTTATCATTTCTTCATTTACCAAAACCATTTCCCAGAGCCAACATCAGTTACTAATCTCTTTCTCCTGAATTTGCTGCTTTTCTGAAATGTATTGTAGTTTTCATTCATATCAGCACAGTAGCTTTCAGAGGTTTGTCTCACAAACCGAAGGATCTGGAGGTTTAAAGGACTGATGCCTTCACGTGAAGCTGCCGATATACAAGACTCAGAATTGTTGAATATATATATTCTAGTTTTCTGCTACACACTGTGTCTCTTATACGCATTAGAGATGGGTCATAAACTCTAAATTCTTAATTTACCATTTGATTTGAAACGTATTCTGACGTTTAACTGACTCAACTGTGGTTTAGTGGGAGTTCTGCACAAAGTTATCTGTTGAATTCACTGGTTTTATATCAGTGTATTTTTCATTTGACTCATTACTCCTCCAGGCAAGCTACACTTAAATCTCTTATCACCGCTGGAACAACTGTTGTAACTGTGTTATATTGTTTGCTTTGGTTTTTTTTATCCAATCATCTGAACAAACAAACCATTTGGATATCATCAAAACACTAATCTCCCTCAGTGCAGAAACCAAACGGGCTCCGGAGGTTTAAACTCGGTCTCAAGTGCTTTTAAATCTGATCAGAACTCTCAAATGAATTCCTCTCATTTCGCTGCATCAGCACTAAGGTGCGCTGGTTGACAATTAATAATAATTAGGCTCGGCAGTGCTTTGTTTAATGTGTAATTACGCTACTACCACAAGTCAGGGTGAAGCAATCAGAATACATTAAACATTTTAGTACAAGGAGAATATAATCACTTGAAACCGTTGTAGTCTTTGATAGCTCAGATTCTTTACTACACATGTCCTCCTCCACGGGGTCTGCCATGTTTCACCCTCATGTTTTCACATTAGCCCTTAAAGGACAAACCAAACAGCGGCTCCAGGGAGGTCCTGCACATTAAATAGTTTTTACGTCACCTGAAGGCCTCTGTAGATTCTCTTCCTGGCTTGGAAAGGCAGGGTGAAGGGAGGGGTATTCAGCTGGTAGAGATGCCAGTGAATACTACAGCTCCTTTAACTACATAGTGTTTAAGGTCAGTAGTTCAGGTTTTAAAATGAAAACATATAATCCTGTTTTCAACACAAATATGTATAATTTTAGAGATGGATTTTTGAAAGTGAAGCTATTCCCTATTGGGGAAAAAAGACCTGAGGTGAAACTGGAATGGAGGAATGGCTTCGTTCAGACTCCAAACAGATGGTTTGTGTTACTGAAATGAGTAAAAGTGGAGTCACGAAGCGTTCTGAGGATGCGGGAATATGTTGGAAGTTAGAATCCTGATATGTTGCAGCTGTGTTAAACCTCATCCCCTCACGCTCCTCTATCTCCCCCCCGTCCAGGTCTGAGCAAAGGAGTGGCCAACGGAGGGATGGCTCAGTTCCAGGAAATGATGCGGCAGCAGCTGGAGAGCTCCATGCACACGGAGCTGGAGAAACTGCTGGACACCACCACGGCGGCCGAGAGAGAGGTGCGCCCACACTGACTCACTCTCTGCAAACATCTGGTTGTGATTTATAGGGTGGTGGGGTCGCACACAAACACTGGCCAAACACAAAAGTGACACATACTGGAACACAGTGCCAACGAGGGATCTGCCTACACTCTGGGACTAGGTATATGAGATGAAGTCGCAGGAAGTACGTACATCTTTTCGTCTGAATCATAATATAAACCCAGCCCAGCTGAGATCCTGTACGTAGGTCGGGGTTTGCCCAAATCAAACGTTGACAAGCAGGCTCTCTCGATCTGCCGACGTCACTAAAGAGAGAATCGCACACAGAGAGAGGATTTGAAGGGACAGTCCCAAACATACACACACACACACCACAACGAACACACAAACAGGTGTGTACAGTACTTTTCTATTTGCCTGAGGTGCTAATAGTTTTCTAATAGTTTTACATGGCAAACAGCCAATGTAGAAACCTGTACTAAACCACACAATGAGGACAGGCTCTTTCCATTGTAAAGACATTTAAATAAACATTTAAAATCATTCTCTATAATTAGTTTTCCCGAGGCATCTAAAAAAAGCTGAATATGCAAATAAAAGTATGGAGCAGGATATTGTAATTCAAACACTAGAGATGTTAATGCAAATCTCAAATTCCCAAATGAATAAAACGACTGCATCACATCCAGATTCTGTCTCATCTGCAGCTGATCTTGTACAGGCTTGTTTAAACAAAAAGTTAGATTCAATCAAACAAACAAACAGATTGAGTATTGTAAGGGAAATGTAACATTTGATCACAATATGATCATGTTTATTTCCCCTTTGATTGATCATGATTGAATCTCATGCAATTTAACCTTCATCCTGCTGTATCCTGTTCTACTGAGGGAATATGGGCCTGATGGCAGAATGGGAGGGAGGAGCCAAATGTATAAAGACAAAGAACTGTTTCCCATCGGTGTTCATATTACAAACTAACCTTATTCATATGCACCATGCTCTGAGCATTAAAGTGTGACAATACTGAAAGAGATTGGGGTCTCGTTCCTCAATGGTAGAGTGGGATTGATTGTAGAAATTGGCACGACAAGTCACACAGAAATGCAAATAAAAGTATGGAGCCAGATTTTGTAAATCAAACACTAAAGCTGTTTGTGAAATCTCAAATCAGTTCCAGTGAAGGTTTAAAGTGTCAGTAGATGGACAAGAGACACCGGTTACCTCGTAACACTTGTGCCTAGAAAGTAACTCTGTTGGAATCTCGTGTGTAGCAGAGCTTGTTCAGCAGGTTCACTTCTTGTAAGTGATCTTTTGAGAAGTAATCAGACTTGTTCCACTGCGGTGGCGACTGCGATGGCACCTCACTGCATAATTTAATACAATCAAACCCACATAGTAACAGAAGTTTCAATTCCTAGATCAGGCTTCATTATAAGAAGCTCAGTGCCAGGTGTATAAGCACCAAAAAGAGCAACTCTGATTTACGCTGAAGAGGAAAATTAAATGTTTCTTTAAAGACGACACCTTGTTTGATTTTCTGGCAGATCAATGCAGTTGTTCATTGTAGGCGATTCAGATGCTTCTTCAGTGGCTCTTACCCTGAGTGTGTTACAGAGGTTTTAGTGTAAAGCTCCTCTACCCCACAGGCATTTCATACATGTGCTGGCAGGGGTTGACCAATCTGAACAGAGTGAGGCTGACTGAATGAAAACGGTGTGAGAGACTTGTCAAACCTCCGCCTCTTTCCCTGGAATGAATAAACCCTGAAATATCGTATATTCCTTGTTTTTGTTTTTCAAGGTGTCCAGGAAAGACTTCGAGGGCTTCAAGAATCTCTTCCACAGATTCCTGCAGGTGAAGGGGCCGTCGGTCGAGTGGATCAAGATACAAAGACCTCCAGAGGACTCGGTGAGTGTTTCTTTGGTGTCAGATCGGTGGCGTAGGAAATTAAAAGTCATTGGATTCATGTCCAGTAAGACCTTGTGTTTATTTTCACTTGGCTGCTCTACATGTTTCTGCAAGTAGCGGCTTTTCTTCTCAATATTCCAGTTTCCACAGAAGCCAAACCTGCCACTCACTATCTGCTGGATTGGCAAACTAAGCCAGGAAGTATTTGAACATCCAATAGAGAACACCAAGAAGATCTGATCAGACTTACTAAAGGTGTCAAACACTGTTTCAGAGATTAAGAGAATAATGCCGCTTGTGTTACAAGTAAAAGCTCACAACCAAATCCTAAAGACCCGTGTCATGACTGATCCAGGTGCTCGTATTGTTACCCTTCTTCTTTAAAGCAACCAGGCTCTATGGTGCAGCATCTCCCCTCAGAAGACAGTGAACATTACCATGTGTGAATGTGAAATATCGTTTGGGCGCCGACTCTGACATCAGTGAAGGGGAGAAAATAAAAAGCAGATTTGCTAAAACGTTCTGCTGCAGCTTCTCATCCTGAGCCGGTGCCGAGACGCGGCCAGCGGAGTGTCATATCAGCCGTCACTAATTGATGTTAATTACGGCAGGAACTTGCTGATAGGCCTGGATTGAACTCGGCGGGTTGTCGGTTTGCGTGTGCAGCACTTCCTGAGGCTGGAACCTCCATCTGTAACACGACTGCACAGATCCAACAGAATGACACATCTTCTCTTTAGCAGCTCACATCACTCTCAATAATTATAGATTTCCTTTTGGAGGACTTCAGGAAAATGTTCGTAATTGACGTATTTCGTAATGAACACGTCTTAAAAAATAATCCAAGTTTGCGACACAGTGTTGTCGTTTGTCTGATTCATGTTTGGTGAACCGTGGAGGCTGAATTGCGAAATGAAGGCAACCACATGCAGCTTCTCCCCCATGAGTCAGTGTCTGTACTAAAACAGCAGAAGTATAAAACATGATGAAGCCAAACGCAACCTGCACAGTTAACGAAATGAATCAAGGCCACATCTTATATCACTGTTCTACATTTCTGCATTTGAAAAGAACAAACCATCTCACATGTGGTTGCACACAACCTGTGTTTCAAAATATCCTGGACGTGAGTCAATTCATTCTTATAGTAACTGGTTCACATATCGCAATCCACCAACTGGAAAAACCACTTTGGACAGGAGTGGATTTCACAGGAGGAAACATGTGCCAATATTTGTGTCAATTGATAATCCATCTCCCTTTACGACAGTACATACACTTCTCTGACGCAAAGGTGCCTCAGAGATAAGGTTATCTTACATTAAAGTTGGTACTTGAACCTTTGACCGACACAGTTGTTAATCTCTGTTGGTAGTTTGAGTAATAGACGCCCTGATAATCCCCATTGAAATCCACATGGAGTCACAACACAAGCTTTTGTCCCTGATCTTTACTTAAACATGACAAACTAAACCTTCAACAAATCCTTTATTAGTTGTATTCATCCACTATGAATCCTTTATTCAGTTATGGTGAATTGTTTTTATTCTATTAAAAATGTGGTTAATTTACCAGAATCAAAAAGCTTCACAGGAACATTATAAACCACTTGTGTACATAAGTGTTCAGGGATTAAAGTTCTCCGTCACTCTGATGGATTTCTATCAGGCAGATTCCAGAGAGGCCATGTTTGAGCTCAGTGTGGATCCGGAAGGAACACATGTCACACACTGAGCGCTCAGCGGGGGGAAACAAACAGTTACTGACTCAAATGCAAATATTAATGTTGGTTAACGGCGTGTTAACACGGACAAAACCTGTCGAGCAGACCAAGACATAATGTTTTAACTGCCAACACCACAGAGGTTTTGTTTTCCTCTCTTGTACCACTTTAATGTAACATCAGCCATCACCTACAGAACAGACCTCCCTGCATTGACTATCACTAGGATCTTGACAATGAACCACAGAAGCACTGTGGTCGGTCACTTACAGAGTCAAAGTCTCCTGTCATCAGTGTTCCATGCAGGATTTCCTTTTTGTCTTGCTGGAAATGCACATTTTCATAGGTCCTTCCTTATTTACCAGTCACGAGGGACGGAGCTCTCACTGCTCTCAGTCGGTTTCCTGAACACCAGGCTGCCACGTTTTGTGTCAGCTTCAAAGTGCAGGATTTAAAAAAGGTGCAGCAGAGTTAAAAAGAGCAAACTTATGTGATGCGGACTGATCTCGAGGGAACGAACCTTCGAGGTCGAGAGGCAGAGTTTTGTAGGAGTCAGAATACTGAGCAGTCAGGAGCAGAGCTGGAGAAAAGCCAGCAGGTAGATGGAGTGTTGGTTTCCAGGCTGAATTTCAAACCCAGAGAAACGTCTTTGTTTTTCTTCCGCTGGGACTTTGTGTTGAACTCAGCTGAACGCGTCAGGCTGTGTAATGTTGAGCCCTTGAGAAGTGGAAGTGGTCCTGACTAAGTAGGTTATCTTCCTGTCCTGGAAAAACACGCTTCCCCTCCACACAGAGAGAAAGTCGAGACTTTATCTGCATCTGATTATTTATGTTTAATTGACTGTGAACTTAATCGCTCTTTGTTCCTTGTTCCTTGTTTATCGTCTCTACAGTGATCTGTCTTTTCAAGAAGGATGGATTAATTTAAAGTCATGTGTTTTCAAATTTAGTTTTGTAGGTGAAAAAAAATATAGACAGATTGTTTTCATCACACTCAGATTCTTCACCAGTTCCTGTGAATCCGTTTCCTCATGGTTTTCAAAAAACGTCTCTCATGAAAACTCTTATTCTGCGCTCACATCAAATGATTTCCCTGTGACCATTTCTATTCTTATTAAATGTCATGTGACAGAAGTTCACATATGAACAGCACCATGTGTCTCCAGGCAGCGGCTGCTAAGACTCTTAACTTTGTAATGTCAGGAGGCGTTTGCTCTCACTTGTTTATTTAACGATAGTTGATGACTTGTTTCTCAGCCGTTTGTAATCGGGACCATGCATCAGAGGTCATGACCTTAACGAGAAGCAGGTTCTCTGTTAAAACAAACGTAAAAAGCCTTGAAACGCTTGAGAGTGTCACTGATTCACAAATACAGGAACCTGGGAGAAAAGTCATGTGGTATAATTTAAAGTCTCTGTGAACACGTGTGTTAATATTAAATGTATCATTAACTAGTGGTTTACAGATAAGGGACGTTTAAGGGACTGATATCTATGAATCTGTGCATTTAGTGCAGCTTGATTTAACCTAGGTGACTGTTGGGCCTTGACACAGGAATACACTCTACTTAGTATTTCTTTTTGACTGGGCTCGTGAAAGTAAAGGTCGACATTCCATAAATACCAGCTTTACCAGTTAAAACAACACTAGTCATCAAAGAGGATGCGTCCTCCCCCTCAACTTAACCAAATACAAGAAGTGGTCCAATTCCTCCGTGCAAAGAAAAACGGATTCAGCTGCTCACTGGCATTTTTCAGACATATTTGCTTCTGTCTCACTGAACATTAACAGAACTTCCTCAGTTCCTCGTCTGGCACCGAACTTTAACCAACACACACGCACACACACACACACACAGACACACACAGACACACAAAGGGCACAAGAGGAACTGAGTGTTACGTAAAGAGAGATGGAGGCAGAGAGAAGATTAGAGCTTGGGAGAGGAAAGAGGCGAGAAGAGTGAAACAGGGAACTCTAAGTAAAATAGAAAATGACAGTTACACACCCTAATGAGATGTAGGAAACTGTGTGTGTGTGTGTGTGTGTGTGTGAGATGGAGGGATGAGGATAAACAGGCGTCATTTGGCAGCATCTTATCCCAGTGATTAACATGGAAATATGAGAACACAAGTTTAAAGTAAACTTTCTCATCAGCCACTAGAACCGAAAGTCTCCTCGAACCAGATAAATTATTCGGCAGCTTTTCGGTTGCGTGAAGTCAGTTTGGACAAAGTTAGACCGATCACCAGTTCGTGTTTGGCTTCTAACGGAGTCTAACGAGGTGTGGTGAGGAACATGCAGGTGAATAACTCCCAAACAACCAGATAATATATTCTATATGGCTCGTGGTGTATTTGCTACTTATATAAATGAAAGTTTTGCCATTTTCAAAACAGATTAACCGCGTAAGAACTTCTGTTACCTTCGCCAAGCAGGTTATGTTTCCACCCCTGGGAGCTGGTTTGCTTCTTTGTCAGCAGGACTACTCAAAAACTATTAAATGGATTTACACTAAACTTACTGGAAGGGTGACACAAGGGCCAGGAGAATAATTACAATTTTTCAGCGGATCTGAACGAGTGGAGAGTCCAGGAATTCAATTAAATTTTGTATTGTTAGCAGGTATAAGGTATTTATTAAGTATTAATTGTACAACCTTAACTCTCCCTGTGAAGCATTGATGTCTGGAATATTATATAAGTATACATCAGTTACAAAAGATGATTTCAGTCAACGAGCTCTGCACCATTCCTGTCCTTGGGCGGAGGATTGGAGGCTGTAATAATAATTTTTAAAAAATGTTGGAATGTCCCACACGGTCCTGCAGGCAGAGTTAATGGCATGCAGCCCTGCAGTTTGTAAAGGTCATTGTATGTCTGTGTGTGTGTGTGTGTGTGTGTCTGTGTGTGTGTTGCGCTAGAAATGATGGCGAGCTGCAGACGGTTTCCTACATTGTTGTGATGCTGCGGCTCCGTGCGCCCGAGGAGAGACTTGTGGTTTCTCACATCTTGAATCTGTTTAGACACAGTGGTGGTTTTTTTTTTATTCTTAAAGCTAACCCCCCCTGCCCCCCCCCCCCATCTGAATGGGGTTGATGGAAAAATGTGGAACTGTTACTGATCAACAACACATTAAACATCTCGTTATGCAGCGCTGTGCTTCTTCCACTGCACTCTGGCGAGAGCAGTGTAGTTAAACTCCACTCGTGCGTGATTCTTTCCCTCCTCCACTGAAGCTGATTGCCATGTTGTGTAACATCTCAAATCCCGCTGGCTCGTATCTCAGTCAATCCAAAAACCATAATCCATCACTGTGCTCTCTCTGCTGTAGATTAAATATCCTGTGGATGGGTTCCAGGTGCTCACTCCTCCATCTGACAGATTGTTGTATTCCTTCTCTCTCTCTCTCTCCTTCAGATCCAGCCCTACGACAGGATCGAGGCTCGCGGCCTGCCGGACAACGTGGCCGACTGCCTGAACAAGCTGGTGGTGGTGAAGCTGAACGGGGGCCTGGGCACCAGCATGGGCTGTAAGGGCCCCAAGAGCCTGATCAGCGTCCGCAACGAGAACACCTTCCTGGACCTCACTGTGCAGCAGATAGAGGTATTTATGGTCTTCAAGGCCTTAGGGAACGGAGGGGGGGGGGGCAGCATTTTAGTGGAGGAATGGTGGAGAGAAAGCAGAGGGTTGCTCGGTGTTTGCCTGAGCCCATCCCGAGCATTAGGGACGGGAATTGGCAAAAATGTGACGATTCAATAGTATTGCGATTCTGCGATTCATGTCCCCCATATTATTCAAAGGCATTACAAAAAAATGAGGAAAATAAGACTGCTCAACTCACTTCAAATGTCACATTTAATTCTGTGAACAACATTGTCTTCTACACATTAACTGAAGTGCAAAAACTTTGTCCTTGAACACTCAGGACACAGGACCTTTATAATTATTTTCTGAATAGGAGACCTCTCACATGAACGCTGAGCTCCCAGCACATAACTTACAATTATTTAAATACAATACAGTAACATCAAGCAGACATAATAGAGTAACATAAACCTGAGAATAATCATATAAATAAGAGTAACCTAGAGCTTCAATCAAATTGAGAAAAATAAACAAATGTGTTCTACTAGAGTCCAGTCCAGTTGCTGCAAGGTCATGACACAAAATGTTAAATTCATTTGGGAATATTGGCATTATTGTTCAGAAAAAGGAGTTGGTCAACATGCTCAGATGTTAAAGTTCCTCTGGAACGTTACTATATCTCCTGCAGTGGAGAACATCCTTTCCACATTCACACTAGGTATCTTTTAAACTCTGAAACTCTCCTCGTCATGCTTTGCCAGCCAGGGGCTGTTACATATATAATTATAAATAAAGTATTAAAATAATAAAATAATATTGCAATACTTTGTGCTACAGTATCGATATAATCGCAGGCGCAAAATATCGCGATACTGAACAGAATCGATTTTTTCCCCCACCACTACCGAGCATATCAGCCGGCAGTCTGGGTGTCCCTGGTCCTGATGGTGGTGAGACAACTTATGATGAGTTTGGAGCCGGAGCGTTTTACTCTATTAAGCATTGAAAGTGTTCTGCTCCATTTAGGCACCGGAACAGTTTTTGAAAGTATTAATTTAGCACCGGTATCAGAAAAACAAACAGACGCTGCCCAACCGTACGAATGAGAACCTCAGGCTGGGAGATCACAGCCGCTCCTTCTCTGTGGAGACGGAGCAGAACTGACACAGGGTTTGAATCACAGACAGGCTGAGGGACACATTCCCCCTCTCACCAAACCTCAGCGGGGAAAACACTAATGTAATTCAGACGTACAAACCATATATGGATCTAAAGTGTGGAGGAAATGAAGGATCTTTTCAGGTTCTGGTTCGTTTTTTCCATCTCAGTCTCTTACTCAGTAGTTTTAATCCTGCTCCACAGATCTCTGTGGCTCTGTGGACTTGGCAGCAGGGTCGACAGTTACAGGAGTTTCCTCACTCACTAGACCGTTGGACCGTTGGGAAATGGTTGTCACAGCAGCACCGTCACACTGTGGCTGTGACCTCATAGGTGGAGGAAAAGGATCATTATCTGATGTAGTACAAGCATCTGTGCTGTGTTAGTGGTCGCTGCTCTGATGTCATTAGAGGACTCGGGTTTTCTCTCGATCCCACGAGAGAAGCTGAGACTTTACTTTATGACTTCAAGCAACGAGCGACGTGTCGGGGAGGAAAAACTAAAGCACAGCCACCGCCTCTCATTGCACAATCCTGCATTCGTATCACACTGAGACACAAGCCTGCATGTATCTGAGGCACCGTGGGGAATACGTGTGCTTTTCTGAGTGTCCTGAAAGGAGTTCAGTGTGACATCTGGTGAAAGAGGACCTGTTCCTGTTCAGGCCGGCCAGGTCTGTGGGATTGGCCGGGAAACAGAGATGACTGTGTACTGGAGGAGGGGTTTGTGTGTGTGTGTGTGTGTGTGTGTCTGTGTGTGTGTGTGTGTGTGAAGAAGGCGTTTACCTGGTAATAGTTTAAAGACTGCATGTACTAATCCCTACATAGAACAAACTTGTTTTTTTAATTGTTTAACATCACAAATCTGTGTGTAATGATGACGACGATCATTATATGAAGGTGTTGTTGTGTGCGGTGCCCAGAGGTTCTATTGTGTGTGTGACTGCATTGTGTGTGTGTGTGTGTGTGTGTGTGTGTGTGTTTAGTAATGGCCTCACAGGATGCTCCCCTCCTCCCAGCACACTGCTCTCTCTGTGCGACTCACCGCTCTCCATTTTCTCCTCAGGTCAGATTACGTCCTGACTGAGCTTGGTAATTCAGAATGAGAGAAAATGGATCCCACACTACCACACCCCCACACACACACAC
This sequence comes from Limanda limanda, assembly GCF_963576545.1. Taxonomy (NCBI): domain Eukaryota; kingdom Metazoa; phylum Chordata; class Actinopteri; order Pleuronectiformes; family Pleuronectidae; genus Limanda; species Limanda limanda. The sequence goes on from NC_083650.1 coordinate 24,453,931, forward strand.
ACACACACACACACGCACACACATTTCGATCCAACAACCACATCTCCTGTGTGTGAACACCTCTCTCAGCCACCATTCATGTACATTTATTTTGGATCAGTTCAGTGAACAGATGTGGATCTATGAAGCTGAAGACAGTCTGTCCCAGAACAATACTCACGTGTCCATATGTGCAGGTATCAGGTGTCATTATTTGTCTTATAAGGACTTGTGAAGCCTTGTTTTAGTCTCAGGTGAAATATTTGTGGACAAAGGGAGGATTGTTGATTCTCTATGATGCATCCTTCGTCCTGTTCATGATGACCAGTATGAGGAAGCACAGACCTGTAGGTGTGACACTGTGACTGTGGATGGGTCTTTGTCTTTGAATTCTTTCTTTGACAGTTGGAAATTCAACTATTTCTCACATTAGTTTTTTCCAAACAGGAATTCCTCCCTAGATCATTTAAAATGTCTCTTGTCTTGGTTAAAAGTTTTTAATGGGTCTTACTAATCCAATAATTCATTTATACTCTGTTGTGCTCATCGTTAGTCGCTAAAGTGTCAAACTAAGTGTCTATGATGCCAAAGTAAATAAATCAAATACACTTCTAACCTAATGCTTTATATGAGCATTAGGGTTGGGTACCGAGAACCGGTTCCAATATGGAACCGGTTCCAATACAACCGGTACCTACCCGGACCGAAATGCAACGGAGATTTCGGTGCCTCATTTCGGTACCGCATTTTAGGGGGGCGAAGGCGGGCCGAAGCCTGCCTGCGACAGCCCCAGCCGCGGAGACACGGGGGGGGGGGGTCTCCGAGTGATGGAAAAGCGACCCTCAGTCTTCATTTGGCTCAGGCACCGAAGTCAGTCACGAGTCAGAGTGTGTGTGTTTTGTATTTATTTTTATTTATTTAAGTATAGTGTAAACTTTTGTTAACAGTTCGTATGTTATTCATAGTTTTAAGTTCAAAAGGGTTTTGTATTTATTCATATTTATAATCTACTTTATACAGTTAATATATTTGGCAATAAAAAAGCCTTTCTTAGTCAAGTATCGTTTTGTGCACTTTTTTGAAAAAAGTATCGGTTCAGGCACCGTTTAGGCACCGGTATCGTTTTAAAAGTATCGGTTAGGAACCGGTATCGGATAAAAACCAAACGATACCCATCCCTAATGAGCATAGACTGTTCATCTCGATCACTCATATTTAAATGTGTATTATCTTTTGTTCAGGATGCTGCTGCTGCTGCTGGAGACTTGATAAAGAGTCTGCTTGTTTCTCCACAGCACCTGAACAAGACGTACAACACCAACGTGCCCCTGGTTCTCATGAACTCCTTCAACACAGACGAAGACACAAAGAAGATCCTGCAGAAGTACACGCACCACCGGGTCAAGATCCACACCTTCAACCAGAGCAGGTGAGAACGTCCACAACACGTCGAGTGAAGTGTTGACCTGAAGGTCCGCTGGTGCCTTCAGACGTGCACGTGTACGTTTAAAACACACAACTGGACTGATGTGATACAGACTCACATCAACCGGTACCAAGGGAAAACTGAGGTTATGTTTCTGTCACAACAAATATTACATTACATTATATTACATGTTATTTAGCTGACGCTTTTGTCCAAAGCGACTTACATTTTTAGTACACTCAACATTTATGAGGGGCCAGTTAGGGGTTCAGTATCTTGCCAAGGACACTTCGGCATTCAGATGGGGAAGAGTGGGGATTGAACCAGCAACCTTCTTGTTGGAGAATGGCCACTCTACCCCCTAGGCCACACCGCCCATTAAACATGAAGAAAGACTTGGACATTAGTTCATGGATTTCTGCATCATTAGCGGCAGATGTTATCACAGGCTGTCGCTTCCATTTAGCTTCACTGGAGTCAAACTGAGCGTCGTCTCTTAATGAACTGGTGTGTGTTCAGCGTGATGTCCCCTGCTGCGTGATGTCCATCATTCGGGACCAAAACTGTCAGAAACAGCAGCGTCCAGGCAGGAGATGTCATGTGATTTATGGCGCAAGATGTAAATATTTAATGCACTGGTGTCTCTAATTTGTCAGTCAAGTGGAACTTGCTATTTACTGTTTCCTTTGAATTATTCAGAGCTGTTGTGTGTCCCTCAGCCTGAAGGAGTTGAGTGCAAAGCCGGTTTGTACGAAGCTCGAGGATTGAGCTTCAACGGTTGAAATGTCAATCAGCATGAGAACAAAGTGAAAGTAATGAGAGTGAAACAAATTCCAACTAACACTGGTCACGCACTTTCATTATTTTTTTTAGCTAAAGAACACATCCTGGTTGTTGATGAGCAGAATAGAAGTGTTTGAACACACAGAACCCGTCTGGAGAAACAGAGCTGCAGCAGAAATGAAAAGATGAGAATATAATGATCACTACTCATGATGTGAATGATGTTTGATGTTTCTTCAGAGGAATCAGTGGTGGATCCACGACAGGAAATAATTTTAGTGAAAGTATGAGAATGTTCTCGAGCTTCAGCCTGAAATGACGTGGATGAACCACTCATCTGAAACTTCTTCCCAGAGCTTTTATAAATCCTCCATTAAGACGTCCTGCGTGTCTCCACAGTGCAGCTGACCCCCCTCCCCCCCCCCCACCCCCCACGATGAGCTCTGTTAACACAACCTGACGCGGATCCTTCTTAAAAAATAAAACCCTTTGATCACTTTAATGGTTTCAACTCATTGGCTTGTTGCCTCATCTGCTCTGCTGGAAAAAACCTTTCTCCGATTCTCGTGTACAAAACCTCCGTGGATCCAAGTTCTCTCTTTGTGCTGGTTTTCATCTGTAATGTTGCCTGAGTTTTCACAGCAGGGGACCGTGAAGTACGAGTTCATTTATTTTGAACACGTGCTTGTTGGAACTCAGCAGAAAAAGTGATTTCTTTTAAATTGTGCAAAACAAATGGGATAACGTTTAAATCTCCTTTAACTCTGTAACCCTTCTCCTCCTCGGCCCAGGTATCCTCGCATCGACAAGGAGTCCCTCCTCCCCGTGGCCTCCAGCCTGAACATGAACGGTCAGAGCACAGAAGGCTGGTACCCTCCGGGCCACGGCGACATCTACGCCAGCTTCTACAACTCGGGCCTGTTGGACCAGCTGATCCAACAGGGCAAGGAGTACATCTTTGTGTCCAACATCGACAACCTGGGAGCCACCGTGGACCTGCACATCCTGCACCACCTGGTCAGCCAGCCCAACGGCAAGCGCTGCGAGTTCGTCATGGAGGTGACGGACAAGACGCGCGCCGACGTCAAGGTACGTGGAGCAGGAGGGGGGGGGGGTTCATACCACAGATATCATATATGAAGAAGGGCTGGGCAAGTTAACTCGTTTTAATCGAGTTAACTCAAGTGATGAGTTAACTCGATTGTTTATCCGCCAATTATTTTCTTTTTTCCTGTTCCGCAGCAGTCAGCAACAGACTTTCACAAAATAAAAGCCTGACTTTCACAATAAAACAATAAATAATCAAACCTGAGTTACTGCGAGATAAAATAATTAATCGAGTTAACTCATCACTTGAGTTAACTCGATTAAAACGAGTTAACTTGCCCAGCCCTAATATAAAGGCTAGATGTCTCGTCTGCGTTGCCGGCCAACGGAGACGAACGTCCGCACATGGCGGCCATCTTGCTAGGGGGCAGCCCGCTCACCCATAACATTGTGTTGGTGAATAACCATAACTTGCTCAATTTTCAACCGATTTTTAAACGGTTTGGTTTGTTATAAACGTCAGAGATGTAGATATGACACTGCAAGGGCTCACTAAAATACAGGAGGTAAAGAGTTATGAATAAGTAACAGATGAAGGATTTAGTGTAATAGTCTCCATCTTTCAGCTCAGATTAATAAAGACGTTATAACAGTTCAGGTGAAGTCATGTGACCTGTTTCAACTCGTGTGTGGTGCGTTCACTGTCAACGTGAGTTTGAGCTTCTCACATCATCTCATGTACTAAAGTCAGATGTACGTTGAATCTCTCGTGACGTGCTAGTAGCAAACGGTGCTAAAGGTCAGTTAGCTCACAGCTAACTGACCGTTAGCACCATAGACATATATAGAGATTTGATGTCTCGTTCGATGGAGCCGGACGTCACCACATTGCGGCCATCTTGCTAGGGGGCAGCTCGCTCACCCATAACATTGTGTTGGTAAATAACCATAACTTGCTCAATTTTCAACCGATTTTTAAACGGTTTGGTTTGTTATAAACGTCAGAGATGTAGATATGACACTGCATACTTATGAATAATTATGTTATTTTCTAAAACATAAGGAATAATTTATGCAGGGTCATAACTACATCTCTAACAAACCAGATCGTTTAAAAATCGGTTGAAAATTGAGCAAGTTATGGTTATTTACCACTACCAACACAATGTTATGGGTGAGCGAGATGCCCCGTAGCAAGATGGCCGCCATGTGCGGACGTCCGGCTCCGTCGAACAAGACATCTAGTCTTTATATATGATATCTATGGTTCATACTCTCACTTCTGGAAATGTCCGTGTTGAGTTTGAGGACTTTCTGTAACAAGATCCCTGTCCTGATTTCCAGGGCGGCACTTTGATCCAGTACGAAGGAAAACTGCGTCTGCTGGAGATCGCTCAGGTGCCCAAGGCCCACGTGGACGAGTTCAAATCGGTTTCCAAGTTCAAGATCTTCAACACCAACAACCTGTGGATCTCTCTGGCTGCCATCAAGAGGCTGCAGGAACAGAAGGCCATGAAGATGGAGATCATCGTCAACCCCAAGGTGAGTCGAGAGCAGAACAACCACGACTCCTCAGTGTGAGTGAGCAGAGGGAGAGTTTGAAAGGTAAAAAGTCTGATTCAACACAAGAAAAGGTGGAGCAGTTCAACTCTATTTGTCTTTGGCTCCGGATGACATCACATACTTTGTCCAGTGCGCTTTTCAAAACCTCAGAGAATAAAGGAGAGAAACTCAACAGTTCCCACAATGAGCAAACACTTGATGACAGAGGAGAGAAAGAGAAAACTCCTCCTACGTGATTCTATAGATCAGCAACTGAACAAACTGGATCAGAGGTTTTCAAACGATGACGTGCGACTGGTCAAAGGTCAAAGGTCTCAGGGACGTGAAGAGGGAGAGATAGTGTGAGGGGGGGAAGAGTCGAGTTCATGTCCAGATCACTAACACACTAACACAATAACACACTTACACTCTCAACACAAACCAAAGGGGGACAGTTTGTTTTCACTGTGCTTCTGCTCAGAGTGAAACTTTTACAAATATCGGGGAGGAAAATAATTCCGAGACTGAATTCAACCAAATATGTAGAACTTTTTAAGGAAAGTTCTTAAACAGAATTAAGGAAACATGAATATAAATGCATATCTTATCGTAATCTTATTGTTTAATCTGTAAACTAATAAACACAGATCTGAAACAGTCATATCAGCATCAGATAAATCTGTCCGGCTGCTGATACGAGTCTAATGTTCTATAATAAACACGACAGAATTTTCCAGAGATTCATCTGCTAGAAACAGAGCACAGAGATCTCACCAGTCTCCTCCACAGAGACCACCACCTCCAAAGATTATTGTCAAAGTTTCATTTGATTTCTAAAGCCACTTCAGTTTTCTTCTTAATATGCAAAGAGTCGTTCAAAGAAATGAACAGAAAAGTGAGTAAAAACTCAATCAGTTGAATTTAGTCTTGATTCGTTGGGAACATTTTTCCTTCGTTGTCCTTCAGAGCTCAGTTCGGTTAAAAGCAGAAAACAAATTGACTTCATGTTATGTTGCCCCCCCCCCCCTCACCCCCCCAGTGAGGCTGCACCGACTCAAGGTCTGAAAATCGACGACCTTCGTAATAAACTCGCTGCTGAGCTGAGTAGTTCTTTCTCGGCCCATAAATGTAATTTTACAGCCCTTGGGTGGAAACTCTCCTAGCGTCATATAACGAGTGTTGTGTAACTGCTGATAACTTTGTCTCAGTGTGTGTGTTAAGTGTGTGTGTGTTAAGTGTGTGTGTGTTAAGTGTGTGGCTCTGTCGACAGTGAAAGGAGAAGTTTCACATTATGACCTCACACACTTTGAAACTGTGTAAAAGACACTTGAGATAAAAGGGTTTGTGGAAACTGTTCCATCATTTCTTTCTTTCTCGGACTTTTATTCCACCCCCCCCACCTCTAGGATGTGTTAAATTAACACATTATATCATATCATATTATATTATACTGCATTACATTGCATATTGCAATATGACACTGTTCACTGTTTTGCATTTAGCATTTCACTTTTTACTTCACTTTTTATATTTTTTATATATTTTTATTCAGAAATGTTTACCTCAAAATAAATGTTACTTTGTATAAATATTGGTAAAAAGTGAGTAAATAAGAAGTAAACAGTGAGTAAATATATACTGGTTTCCCATTTTTCATTGCTCTCCTATGTATGTTGTATTTATTGCGTGTTTTATGTTTCTATGTTCATTGTTTGCACCAATAACCAGAGCTAATTCCTTGTATGTGTGAACGTACTTGGCAATAAAATACTTCTGATTTCTGTCACATCATTCTATAATGAAAACTTTGTTCTCTTCTTTGTTCTTTTGTCCGTCCTCAGACTCTCGACGGAGGACAGAACGTCGTCCAGCTGGAGACGGCGGTCGGCGCGGCCATCAAGAGCTTCGACTACGCGCTGGGGATCAACGTCCCTCGCAGCCGCTTCCTGCCGGTGAAGACCACGTCCGACCTGCTGCTGGTCATGTCCAACCTGTACAGCCTGGACGCCGGCTCGCTGACCATGAGCCCGAAGAGGGAGTTCCCCACCACGCCGCACGTCAAGCTGGGCAGCTCCTTCACACAGGTACGAACCAGATCAGAGGAACTGGGTCATTCTGCACATGTTCAACTCTGCTAATGTTTAAATCAGCAAAAATCACAAGAGACCAAATGTGAAAAGAAATGTACCGTTCTCCTCCACCTTGTCTGTCCATGTGAGTTTAACACGTCTTTGAAACACTTCCTGCATTTACATTTTTATGCTTCATTCAGGGCAATAACGGGAGAATAGAAATAAAGGGAGAAACGATTATATATAATAATGAATATAAAGACACAGGGAATATATAAATACAAAAATAAATATGCAAAACATTAGTTGATACAGAGAATAAATTATTGTATATATATATATATTAATTGATTGGGTTTCCTCTGTGTAATCGTGTGTCTCATGTGCATGTGATCAGGTTCAGGAATACCTGACTCGCTTTGAGAGCATCCCCGACATGCTGGAGCTGGACCACCTCACCGTGTCTGGAGACGTCACGTTTGGAAAGAACGTTTCACTCAAGGTAAAAGTCTTTAAAAACAATCTGTTTGACTATTCCTCGAGCATCATTGTAGGAAAAATTGGGTTTTAAGAAACGTTTTAAGGTCATAAATGGAATCACTAAGTTAAACTTGTTCTGGAGGTGCAGAGGCCTCTTGATCTTTTATTCTCTACGAGATGCTGAGATAAACTGTGAACTTCAAACCCTGTGAAACCTCTGGTGTCCTGAGTCACAGCAGAATAATCTTGAAACTGACCTTTGAACATCATCGTGAGAGATTATAATCTGGTTTCCACTGTCGCATCAGGTCCAGTTCAACAAAAGCTTCTAGTTATAAAGTCTCTGATCCTGGTTGTTATTGATTTACGGCTTCGATTAAATCCCGGGTTGAAGACATCCTGTAATTTATGAATCAGATATGAAGAACATCAAGGTCAAAGTTAACGAGGTGTTTGATGTTCTTTTATCTAAAGTTACGTGATAGTGTTGATCTGATCGTTTTTGGGAACACTTTCAAGTAGGATCTTTGAATGCAGGACTTTTATTTTGACATGTAAAGGATGTAATTACAGGTGTGACCTCTGACCTGAACCTGTGACCCTTCCTCCTCACAGGGCACCGTCATCATCATCGCCAACCACGGCGACCGGATCGATATCCCCGCCGGCTCCATGCTGGAAAACAAGATCGTGTCCGGTAACCTGCGCATACTGGACCACTGAGGCCTTTCTCCACCCCCCCCCCTATTAACATGTGATCCCGTTTGGTTTCTATCCCAGTCATGTGACCCGTTTGTCATGTGACCCGTTTGTCATGCGACCCGCACGGACAGTTTGTGATGCATGTGCAGCACTGCTGGACGTGTGTGTAGTTTGCATATACTGCCCCCTACAGGCTCCTTATATTATATCAGAGGTTTATGTTATATATCTAAATAATCACAGCTGTCACTTTACATAAAGACATTTATAACACATAAGAGAAAACAACAGATTTTTATCCTATTTTGGTTTTGTCCGTTTCCTCGTCAAAAAGTTAAATCTGCCAGAAACAGCTATTTGGTAAAGACATTAATAAAAGTGATGACATCATTTGTCTCAGAGATCTTACCAACTACAGAAATCATCAGTATTATATACAAATAATTGAAAATGTTCACGAGGATCACGATGTTAAAGTGAAGATCTGCAGTAAAACCTGGAGGCTGAAATCATTTGAGTCGTATTAATATAATATTTTAACATCCTGCTCACAAACAAACAAACGGGGATGAAAAGGTTTAGTCTCTGTAGCTTCTGGATTAACGACTTTTAATCAGGCGACGTAACAACGCTGTGAAGTTTTATGTCAAAAAACAAATATATAAAAAGATATATAATGTAAAGTGAAGACTTCTCTGTTCATCGCGCTGTGACGTAGGAAAAACAAACCAGCCTGTGCATTACCTTGTTTTCTCCAGTTGGTTCACACGTTGAGCTTCGTGTTGTGTGAAACCTCGTGCCTCCATCGGTGTCTCACGTCCTTCTGCCTTTTCAGCCTCACACGAGCACCACAAGTCATTTAAAAACCAACGTGTACATACGCAGAGTTTCACCGAGGAAGATCCTTGAGATGGAGCCTGAAAGCAATAAGTGTTGATCTGTGACGAGGTCTCGGCCCGGCTCCGCCTCTGAATAAAGTGCAATATGAAAAACTGAGAGCGTGTGTCGACTCCCGTGTGTTGTGTGTTCTCTCTCTCTCCACATTCCACTGCTCCTCTATAAATACACGTCACATGTCAAACATATTTAAAAAATATATCAAAAGTCCTTCTGATGCATAAAAGTCCAACGTTCAGTCGTTTTCAACTCTTCTTCGGTTTCGAGGGGAAATCAAATAAAAACCAGACAAAGTGAGTGAAGTCACTTTTACACTTTATTGTTTAAAGTTGTTACAAAAACGTGTTCGCTGGAAACATTCTTTGCTTTTTGCCTTAATAAGCACAAGGAGACAGACGCCAGACAGAAGAAGAAGAAGAAGAGTGAGTGGGGGGGGGGGCAGATGTGTTGGTGTAAACACGGCACAAAGAGAGAGAGAGAGAGAGAGAGTGAAGCCCTTACAGAACAAACATGGACAAAAGACAAGAGGAGACAAAAGACACAAGAGTTTTCATCTGTGAGGTTTGATCAGAAGACGTTAGAAGAGTGTGTGTCTGTGAGTGTGTGTCTGTGTGAGTCTGTGTGTGTGACACAGGTCATTGTTTTTCTCCCTGAGGTGAGTTAGTGTGTTGCAGTCCGAGCACTGAGGGACACTGATGAAAACAATCTGTGTGTGTGTGTGTGGAGAAGAAGAGTGTGAACGGACCAACACACAAACTGTTCACATACAATCATCATGAACACATGAATTACACCCACACTCTCTCTCACACACACACAGACACACACACACACACACTCAGGATACCAGCAGGAGCTTCGTGCATATTAAAGAGTTGTGGAGAATTTAGAGTTGATATATAAAACTGATGAATTCATGGTTTTATTTTTACAAACACTTGAACCAGATTCATCTTTATTTCATCGTGTCAGGAAAACGCTGAAATTAAATCAAAATTTTAAAAATAAATAAATAAATTGTGATTTTGTTACGAAGGATCTTTAAGTTCTCTTTTATAATTAAATAAGACGAATGGATAAAAAGCCCTGAAGTGAACACACACGTCCGTAAAGGTCGAGTTTTGTGACGTGAAGAGTTTGTGTTTCGTTGCTCGATTGTTGTTTCACGTGAACAGGGTCTGGTTATAGAGTGTGTGTGTGTTTGTGTGTGTCTGCATAGACTGTGTATAAATAAGACACAGCTCCCTTAAAGTGAAGCAAAATCACCACGGCCGCCCCCTGGTGGCTGGCTGCAGTACAGCTCATAAAGCCCCAAACTAAATTAAAGGTCATTAAATGTTCATTAAACTATAAAAGATTGTTTCTGTTAGTTTTTCTTTTCACACTGATGGTTTTAATTCCGTCTTAATTTACAGTCTGTGTGACGTTAGCTACATAGCTGCTGTAAAAAAAAGAAGAAGCTCACTCACCCACAGAAAATGTTTCACCCGCACTTTAAAGGGAGGGATGTCTGAAGACTCAGTTTCCCATAATGCTTCAGGAGGTTTTCTGTTCCAAATCTATTGCTTTGAATGTGACGCCTGATGGGAGAGACGTGCAACTGGAGCGTTGACTCACACACAGACTCACACACACACACACACAGACACACACACACAGAGGAGGAGGTTGTGTTGAAATACCACAAACAGATCTGAGAGGTGGACGCAGAACGAATCCTCAGATCACACCAAGAACTTCATATCCAGCAAAAGGCTGAAGTTTCAAATTAAAATGCGTAAAGTTTATCTGACGGACAAAGACCGAAGCGACGGACCATAAATAAACATCTTTGTTTAAATTAGCTCTAAGAGATGTACACAGATGGATATTGCAACAATAAACATGAATAAAAACCGCACGTTAGTTATTTTCGATAAATACTGTTGTTAAAAGTTCCTTTTTCCGAGAAAACAAACACAAAAAGGTTTCGACCCAGCAGTTCTTTGTTTGGTTTTTGTGTCTCTGGTTTCATGTGAAAATATAGAAATCTTTGTCGTCATTCATGAAAAAGTAATACAAAGGTCACTTAAAAATGAGAGAGAGAGAGACAAAAAAGTCCAGAAAAAAGTTTGTGTCTTAACCAGCAGAGGAAAGAAAAACCAAATCCGAGGAGGAGGAGGTCCCTGTGTTCAGAGCGCACGCCGCCCCCCCCCCCCCCCCCCCCCCGCTGGGCGTCTAGTCGAGCGGGCCCTGGAAGATGAGTCTGGCGAAGCCGTGCTCGCCCGTCAGCTGCTGGGCGCAGAAGGGGCAGGCGGCGTGGAAGGTGTGCGTGCCGTGCGGCAGCGGGATCTGACTCCAGAAGGCCGCCGTCTTCTCCGAGCACACGTGGCCGCAGGGGTTGAAGGCGTGAGTGGGGGGGGCGGCGTCCACGTAGAAGCCCGCCTCGCAGCCCAGCCACAGCGGCACGTACGGCCCCTTGGTCCGGCACATGGGGCACTCCCGGTGCCGGCCCTCCCGCCCCTCCCTCTCCAGGCGGTGGTTGCCCCAGTTGTGGTAGCCGTGCACGTGGCCGCAGTGCAGGTAGACCCACGGCTGCTTCTCGTCCGGCGTGTCCTTGCGCCGCATGGAGGGGAAGGCCAGCGTGTTGAAGCCCACGGGACACTGCGGGCGCGCCGCGTTGATCTCCTGCCGCAGGGCCTCCAGGTGCTTGAGGGTGGGGGTGCGGGCCAGGCCTTCGGCCGTGCGCCACAGCAGCGTGGCGCCGCAGAGGTCGATGAGCGAGCCGTCCACCAGCTCCTGACTCTCAGTGTCCACCTGAGACACGGAGACACAGGAGGTCAGAGACAGGAAGCCGTGGGTAGATATCAAACAGACATTTCAAACAACTTCATTCATCTGTTGAGTTAAGTTTCTCCACATGATGAGATTCCAAAACATTTTGCTGACTCATCTTCTATCTGCCGGTTAAATCAATTAACAAATTATTCTCAGCTCAATAAACTCACGTATGTTCTTTGGCTCATTTAGATAATTGTTCTGAATCGAGCTGTGAGAACTCACGAGGCATAAACTCCGCCCCTCTGTGACCCCGGACCAGAAGAATCCGTTCAGCTAACAGACAGATGCATAAAACAAGTGCTCCCTTCCACACACTGAGCTGCAGGACTCATCAGAGCACAGCAGGTGGCGCTGTAGCTCCGGCCTCAGACAGCTGAGTGATGGAGGGAGGACGAACAGCTGGAGGCAAGAAGACAAGAGTGAACTGGAAGAACAGGAAGGCGGTGCAAGAAGGTCGTGACCTCACGCTGATCAAACACCAAACATCCACATCCGCCCAGTAGAACCAGTGACTCCGCCCATCAGCCGACCAGCGGCTCCTCAGACGCCACTTTGGACCAAATGAAGGTAAAATACTCCAGTGACGTCATTCTGAGTAAAGACCAGATGGATTTTAATGAAGTTGATTCTCAGAGTGGATTCACACTCTCTCACCTGTTATTATCATAAAGTTATAATTTAATTAAACTACAGCCGCTCAGTTCAGAGGCTTTTATTAACATATATATTATAACAGGAGCTCAGATTTACCCTCATAACATCCACAGTGTGTGTGTGTGTGTGTGTGTGTGTGTGTGTGTGTAGTGCACTGTAAGATATTCGTAATTACACTGGCATCAACCTTGTGTCAAACTGCAGAAGGGCAACCACACACACACACACACACACACACACAGACACAGACACACACACACACACACACACACACGTGACTGATCTTCATTCACAGATTTATATTGAAATAAACATGTTGGTCTCATGATGGATGTTTTATAAATGACCTGAGATCAGAGGTGAAGCCACGACTCAGGTTCTGATCTCACACGCACACGCACACACACACACACACACACACACACACACACACACACACACACACACACACACACACACACACACACACACACACACACACACACACACACACACACACACACACACACACACACACACACACACACACACACACACACACACACACACACACACACACACACACACACACACACACACACACACACACACACCCCCCCTTCGGCCTCGAGGGCTTTTTGGAAAACTTGCTGAGTCGACTCTTTTCCTCCCATTCAATCAGGAAGTCCTTCAGACGTTCACCTTCACTTTCCTCATTTAGAGAGCGGTGCATGTGCAAAGGCATGGGGGGGGGGGACGACTAAATGAGAAAGTTTAAAGCGGTTGGACTCGATACTGCCGGTGAAATCATATTATTATATAATTATATATATATTATAGGAGCTGAAGCCAATCCCAGCTGACGACCTGGACATGTGACCAAAGTGTCACCGGGCTGATGAACGACCATCAGCATCGACTGAGCTGCTGTCAGGTTTGATTCCTGCTCCTTCCTGCTGTGAGAGGACGGTGCAAACCGCTGTAACACCGTGCCGCCCCCCCCAAACCATCTCCTGTTTGATTTCAGATTTCTTCAGGAAGGAGATCACATGGTTCAGTGTCAGTGTTTGTGTTGTGACATCTGCACACAGGCAACAAACTTGATCCTTCAGAACATATCTCTGTAACCTCTGTAGCCTCTCAAGAGCCCAGACTTCACTGAGAGTTCATGCAGCCCAACAATAAATCCTATAAACAATAATAATAATAAACAATAAAACAATAAATCACCAAACACAATGTGAGTCGGTGCTTCGACACAACCGACAATCACAACCATCAACCAGTGAGAGACGTGTGTAGAACTCAGTTCATTCAAAGCCCAGATAAAGACCAGCTTCATGTTAGAATTGTGACTGTGAGACGAAGATGACGAAGATGATGATGATGATGATGTGTGTTGTGTACAACCAACACATAATTAACACATCAGCAACAACATCGATCCGACCGCAGGGCTGCGATTGGCCGAGAGAGACTGACGTCAGCGTGAGGATCCTCTTACAAGGTCCAGTAACACACAGCCCGTTACCATGGAGACGGCATCTCCATAACCGTCGAGCGGTGTCACGCTCTGACTGACCCCCCCCCCCCCCCGCTGCATGTGTGAGAGTGTGAAGGTGAAGGGACGGATGGGAGAGAAATATAAATGACCATTCATCTCCACTTCCTGCGGTAAGAAACTAAATTATCCAGGTTCTTGGACAAACATCAGTTTTGAGGAACAACCTCAAATTTGTGGCTTCACTTTCGGGATCTGTCATGTCGTCCATCTTTACACACAGTCTGTAATCTAACTCTTTTGAAGTTTCCTTGCAAAGCATCATTTAACTAAATCTCAGGAAACAAACCCCGAGAGCGAAAGACGAAACTCTTAAGTCGATCACTTCCAGTTTTCTCTCACCATCTTCCCTCTCTGCTGGGCTGAGCGAGTTTCTCTCAGGGTGAAGACGTTTCCGCAGACGGAGATCTCCCTCCACACGCCCGGCTTGGAGTCCTGCGTGAAGCCGTGGCGAGGATGCATCACCAGCACGCCGTTCGTGGTCAGCCCGTCCATTTGGCTGTCAGGTGTCTTCCACTTAGCAGCTTTCTCCTGGAGGAAACAAAGTGGAATGTCAGACTCACTCATGTTGACTCTGGACCTGGAACCCTTTATATCCTAATCCACAAACATCTGAGGGTGAAGAGCCAAAGCCTAAATCTTTAGATTTAATATCCACATGTTGTAAAAAGATGAAAAGTGAATCACAACGAGTCAATTGAGAAGAATGATGTTTTGCTTCTGACATTAAGTGACACATTCTCCTCAGATTTACCAGAACTCAAGCTTTACTCTCACTTTCCTCAGTATTTGCTCTGTTGTGATTTCTTTCTGCTCTTTACTCTCTCACTCTCTCACTCTCTCGCTCGCCCACTCGTGTCTGAGGCTCCAGAGAAGAGGCCGCTCACCCCCAGGAAGATGTTCTTGGAGGAATCGAAGCCGGCGGCGTAGATGCGTGCGGTGTAAGGCGGCGTGCGCTGGCACATGATGCGGCAGGCGAAGCGGGAGATGGTGCTCTGCACCGACTGCGTGTCGGCGTTGCTCTGGCTGCCGGCCACCGTGTCGGTCACCACGAAGTCGATGGGACTCTCCGTCGATCGACCGATCTGGTGGAGAGAGAGAGGGACCAGACGTCAAGATCAGCTCAGAGAAAACACATTCTAGATATGATGTCGTAATAACAAGTATCTGTGAGGAGTAACTACAGGAACTACAGGTGTTGGGAATATGAACAAAACTTTTAAATGCACAAAAGAAGCTTTGTGACACCGGTATACAGCCATTCTCCAATCTACAAGACAAATAACTTTTACCCCAAAGTGATATGTACCGGTATTCTCAGATAAGAAATTACATTACAAACCATACAGATTGGAATATAATCAAAAATGCTCCAACGAACATGGAAATTTACTTTATTAATATAACTAAACATCAATTACCCAGTAAAAAGCATGTTTCCCATATATACAGAAATCTGTTACTGGATACATCAGACAACACTTTTTATATTAAAAACAAATGGGAGCTGGAGTTAAATATTATAATTGAGGATGGGTAGTGGGAAACATTGTGCATTGGATGTCATAAAGGTATCAATAGTAACAACTTTCTGAGGAAGAATTATCGTCTGGATTCTTCCACTAGCAGATAAAGCAGATGTTTTAAACATAGAATCTATAAAAGGTAGGTGACCTCAGAGAGAAGTTTCCAGCTGCTTCACAGTCACTTCTAACTTTTACAAATCCCATAATAACCTCGAGGCCTGAAGAACAGACTCAAACACGTTTATCATCCAGAGATAAAACCTTCTGTCCTCATCCATGTCCGACTAAGATGAAAGATGTGTCATCAGTTTCACTTGCTAGACACCAGTTATTAAATTGACACAATTAACAGAAGGCTGAATTAGCTGTTGGTCAGTGGTGTACAAAGTACTTGAAAGCCATACTTGAGTAAAAGTACAGATATCTGACCTGAAAGTGACTTCGGTAGAAGTAAAAGTCACCCGTCAGAAAATGACTTGAGTAAAAGTCTTAAAGTAGCTCATATTAAAAGAACTTAAGTATCAAAAGTATCTGGTGTTGAAATGTACTTAAGTATCAAAAGTAAAAGTCACCCGTCGGAAAATGACTTGAGTAAAAGTCTTAAAGTCGCTCATATTAAAAGTACTTAGGTATCAAAAGTATCTGGTGTTGAAATGTATTTAAGTATCAAAAGTAAAAGTACAATTACCAAAATTAAAAATGCAAAGTGCTTTTAATAGTAGTCCTATACAGACACAAAACAACCCAAAATGTTTCTCCTCAAGATTTATCTCAACTGACTGAAAAATTATAACAACAATATGAATATAATGTATATAATGTATCATTTTACAAATTTTGAACCCTAGATGAGAGAGAGAGAGAGAGGCGTGCGTGCAGCGCCAACCTCCGCTGCTCAAGTAACGAGCCAGTTTGAGAATGTAAGAAGTAGAAAGTACAGATATTTGTGCTCAAATGTAACGAGTAAAAGTAAAAAGTCGTCAGGAAAAGAAATACTCAAGTAAAGTACAGATATGTGAAAAATCTACTTAAGTACAGTAACAAAGTATTTCTACGTTGTTACTTCCCACCACTGCTATTGGTGAATTTATGTTTGTATGAAACAAATATCACTGCATTACTGAGAAGGAATTTGAAAACCCCAGATTTGAACACATCAGCGATGCAGTAAACGAGTGTAACTTGGCTGTAGAGCTTCAGGTGATGGAGCTGTTACCTGGAACATGTCTGTGTTGGGGTCGTGGGTGTACTCCACCACCACCGTCTGCACTCGAGACAGAGTGTAGGAGATGCTGTGCTGGTCTTTGTTGCTAATGGCCTGTTGAGACAGAAGGAGGAGGAGAGGGGCGGATCAGCACAGAGGAAATGAAGAAGACGAACAAAAGACCCTTAAACCTCTAATATCAAACTCCTCATCAGCTGCTCAGAGGTTTTCATCCCTTCGTCCTTTTGTCTGTTTGTCAGCAGGTTTAATCAAAAACCACAGAACGAATCTCGATTGGTGAAACAATGAGACACGAGCCAAGAAAGAACATTTATATCTCAGCTCCGATTCGGATCCAGGAAATGTTGAATCCCTTTCTTCAACACGATGATACAAGGTGTTAATCTGTCATATTGAGATATCATATCTTTGCGTTGTACAATTAGCTGCAGCTCGATTGAATTTAAAGGAATCATAACGAGCTAGTTTCAGATGTACAGAAGGAAGATGCTTCACGTCTCATATTTCTTCACTGATCCTTAAACAGACTAAAGGACAAAGGACGGGTGGAGCGGGTGAAGAGTTCAGATGGACATGAGACAAAATTTATTGAAGCTCAGCTAAAAGCCTGGCCTTTGTGTGTGTCTGTTTGTGTGTGTGTGAGAATCCATTAAGTACAGATGTTACACACACCCTGACACACCTCTTATAGATATTTGAGGATTTCTGGACGGACGTCTAACAACTAACATGTTCTTCACAGTTCATTTCCACTGGACCGATCACTTATAAAGCTGCAGCGTCTTCCAGTTTAAAAAATTAAAATTATAAAAAAACACCAATTATCCTGTAATGTGTGTAATGTGTGTAGTTCTGTGTGTGTGTGTGTGTGTGTGTTTCACCTTGGCTGCCTGTGGAGAGCAGGCCACGTGGACTGTGCTGGGTTTCACCCCGTTCGCCTTCGGTCGCTTACAAAGTGCAAAACGACTTTTACGTCGACCTCGGTCCCCGTTGGGCAGGGAGCCATTGTACCTGCACACACACACACACACACACACACACACACACACACAGACACACACAAACAAACAATAAACAATAGGGCATTATTGTCTGAGCAGCTGTATAATACACTGGAAACTGTGGAGCACTCGGTCCAGGACATACAATTAGCAGCCTATACTTTTCACGTGTGCAGTTTGACAAAAGAAAATTGTGTGTCTTCAAACAACAAAGCCCTCGACACGTAACCCTGAAAGAGCTGAGAAAATAAACACACACACACACACACACACACACACACACACAGAGACTCATTTAGTCTGATGCACGGCCGAGGAGAGGAGAATAAACAGAGGCGTTCCCCCCCGACAGAATGGAGTTTCTGTGAGTCCCAACAGCAGCGGGACTGTTGTGTCTCTGTGAGTGTGTGTGTGTGTGTGTGTGTGTGTGTGTGTGTGTGTGTGTGTGTGTGTGTGTGTGTGTGTGTGTGTGTGTGACCTCTTGGTACATCACAAGTGTGTTTGTGTGTTTCTGAGAACGGACTCACAACAGACGCACTGCAGTCGAGCTGCTGAGATACGAAGGAGAACAAAAATTAACACAAATCAAAAAAAGAAGTAGAATTAGTTTAGAAAGTGAATTTAGTCCGTTGTGTTTCCAGGTATAAATGTGTAGCTGAGTTGGTGTGTGTGTGTGCGTGTGTGTGTGTGTGTGTGTGTGTGTGTGTGTGTGTGTGTCGAGGTTCTTTCTGCACACACACACACATGTTTTCGATCAGCCATCTCGAGTGTGATGTGCTGTTCCAGTAAGCAGCACCACAGATTTATAAACATGACTTCACACATAAACCATGCTATCTACCTTAACGCTGTTATGACAAATCCAGAAGCCACAGAAGTTATGGACTCCAATAATAATAATATTCTAATACTAATAATATTCTCTAACTGGGTCTGAGGACACAAATGTGAAGTGACACCTCAGGACAACGTGTCCAGCTGCTTCTTGTCCGGCTGCAGGACGACTTTCTGCAGGATTTAGGGTTTGACATTAATTAGCTTCTCTTTTTAAGGTTGGAGCTAAATATAAAAACAACAATAAATGAGGAAATAAAGCAAAATAAATGAGTAAAAACTTGCTAAATCCAGCTTTTTAAGGTGATTTAAGTAAAGAAGAAAGTGACTTCACAGTACAGGAGCTGGAACGTGTCTTCGACCAATCAGATCCCTGAACTGAACCCGCCCAACTGACAGAGCTGCTGGGATCAAACACCGCTGAGAGGGTTTATGAGTAACCATGGTGCGGGGACAGAGCCACGGCAACGTTTGGGAAGGAGTAACCATGACAGGAGCGTAACCATGGTGACGTTCAGCCTGTATCCACAGAGAGGGCGGGGCCGTCTGCTGGAGAGAGCTCAAAGAGCGGCTGGAAGTTCAAACCCAGGTTCCCATGGGAGGCAGTGATGTGTGCGTGTACACACATGGATCCCGTCCAATAAGTTAGTGTGTTTGTGTGTCTGCGTGTGTGTGCGTGTGTGTGCATGTGTGTGTGTGTGTGTGTGTGTGTGTGAATATACACGTTTCTCATACTGCGAGACAGGAAGCTGGAAAAAATCTGTGTGCACAGGCACAGTAGTGTATTCTTCAGGATAAAAAGCAAACGTGTGTGTATGTGTGTGTGTGTGTGTGTGTGTGTGTGTGTGTGTGTGTGTCCATGTTCCCTCCAAACACAGGCAACAAGCTCCCACTTAAAAAGAAAACCTATAAAAGCACAAAGGCAGGTTGTGCAGGTGATTGCTGCTCCTGTGACGAAGTGAGCTCGAAAAACACAAATATTAAAAAGTTTTTCTTCAAGCTCTTAACATGGATCTTGATAATCAGCCGTATTCAGGTGGACTGATCTTTAAATGTGTGTAACGCAATCGCTGATATTTCACAGAAATTAGAAGCCAGAACCATTTAGATTAGCCAGTAGGAGCCTTTCATAGACATATCACTATAAAGTTTATGTTTGCAGATATGAATAGATATATTTTAAACAGCAAAACAATGCATAAAAGATGAATATTTATGTTAAAATGTATATTTATATTCTTAAGACAATTGATTGAAGACCTAAATATTTGGATGTATTTGTGTTTCAGGCTATTTATAATAAAGTTTATGCTTAAAGTGCAAAATCTTACATTTACATTTACATTTCTTTGTCAGAGGAATTGATAACTACATGTTGGGAAGAGTTAGAGTCATGGATTTATTCCCTGAGGGCTGGTGAGCACATGGTGATATAAGGTTAAGGGCTCAACTCCCACTGAGGCCACAGAGAAAACAAATGCATCTATATTAATATGTATTAAAGTGTTCACTGAACTTCAAGAAGCCATATTTGAAGCTCAGTGTGTCATCAAGTATAAACTGGCCCCTGTTGACTCATTAAAACTTGAGGCTTGACCGAGAATCAAAAAGTAGGAGCGGAAAAAAAGCCGAGCGAAGTGGAAAACTGGAGTTCTCCTTCTGCCTTGTAAAGGCACAGAGCTGCATTTACTGCTCAGACTTTTTCCACCAGGGAACATTTCCACAGTCATCTCCCTGACAATCCTGCTCCAGCACAACCCAGTGAGTCAGCTGTGAAACCAGTGTGTGTTGGACATGAAAGATGTGTGTGTGTGTGTGTGTGTGTGTGTGTAGCTGTGTTGTACAAGCACAGGAAAGTGTGCGTATGTGCGTGTAAGGAGTCTTTCCGACATCTGCATTCCTCTGCGGAGTGGGCTGGGCCGGGGGAGTGGAGGAGTCCTCTGGGAGACAGACAGGAGACAGACAGATAGAGGAAGTCCTTCACTGTCGGTTGTTATTGGAGAAAGTGTTTGTGTTGTGTGTGCTCGAGGTGCAGGGTGGGGTTGTAGGTTTTTCCTACAGCTGAGAATGTGGACTGGAGTCGAGACAAATCTGTGGAGCAGGACGGAGCCGAGGTGCTGGAGACGAGTGTCCCCGGCTGCTTCAGGTCAAAACACGTCTCCTCCCGTGATGAACTGAGCAACGTGCTTCATCTCCTCTTCCACAAACACTCAAACCTCCGAGTGAACCCGTCTCCTCGTTCGCTCGGAGCTCGACCCCGTGAGGCTGGACGGAAATATCCCAGTTGTTTATGTTAGCGTCTTGAAAAGCTTTTCTGCTGGACTCTCTGGGTCTCTGCCTTTCTTCATATCGTGTTGTCAACACTTCGGCTGCTCAGCTCGTTAGAGGAAGTAAAGAAGTAAAGTCCTGAGTGTTTGTCTTTGAACACAGACACACAACAAGTCCTTTTCTTCACCTCTATTTATGCTGAAGTGATGATTGCCTCTTATCTATTGTTCAGTCTTGGACCCAGAGTGAACACAACAACAATACAAGTCACATCGAGTACACAATGCATCTTGTTGTGAGGACATGATTTACTGCTGGTGCCTTTAAGGAACACTGTGGTTTATGTTTATGTTTCCATTCAGAGTTTCTTTACCTAACGCATTGTGTATTGTGTTTACTTGAGGTCTACAAAGTTGTGTGATTTCATGGGAATTAAAGTATTAGCAAAGCCTGTTTAATATCATACAGTGGCTCCTGTGTGTATCAGTAGAACCATGTTTGAGCATCTGAGTTGATGCTTTTACAGTTTCTATTAAGTTTTTTTTGTGAATGTAAAAGCTTGAAGGCTTAAAGATGCACGAGTTAAAACCAATATGAGCAGAATTTGTCTCTTTTAACTTTGGGACAAACCTGAATCCAAGTTAACGGAATAAACCACAAATAAAGATTGTTTCCACGGATCTTAAGTCTCTGCCTGTTGACAAGTTAATGGTTATTGCGATTATGAAGCTTGTCTTTGTGCATTTAGAAGAGTAGGAATATGATAATAAAGATTATCAACTCAAATTGAGCACATCACCTTCACTTCCTTCTTATTTAGACCTTTACATTATAACATGAGTGTCACATATCTTCACATTTAAGCCATTGGATTGATATAAATCACCATCCAGTATCTCCGGGGGCTAATGATTTCTTACCCCAGCACAATGAGCTCTCCATACTTCGCTGGCACTTTGGTGGAGGTGGTGGTGGAGATGTTTTCCTGCTCCGGTGAGTACATTGGGCACGGCTGATGGAGGCTTGGAGGGGGAGGAGGGAGGGAAAGGCGGGTGAGATCCGACAGGGTGACGGGGAGAGGAGGGCGAGGGAGGGAGGTGCTGATCGAATGGTCCAGGGAGGAAGAGGAGGAGGAGGAGGAGGAAGGGGAAGGGTCAGCTGAGCCTCAGCTCCAGCCTCTCATGCTTCATGTGTCGGTCTCTCGCGGCGGTTGTCGTGCCCTGAGACAGGAGAGAACAGGATTAACACAAAGATTAGTGGACCTGGAACAGGAGGATGCAACATGCTATCTTAAAATAACACTTTTATACATTTAAATACAGATTCCACTTGATGTTTCACTTTGTCATGGCGACAAAAATGCGAAATTACACTGGTCCAGGCAGGGAACATGACAAAGGCCTTTACTGATTTGAGTGAGGTGTAAAGAATAATAATAATAATAACCTGGCTCAAATTTTAACACAACACAATCCAATATCATCTGCTATGATGCTGTGTTGTCATGGTAATAACTTTCCCAGAGCTGTAAATCCTGCTTTACAGTATCATGAGAGTTTTTGCATCGAAAACACCTTGAAACATGGATTTGTTACTTAAACTGGAACTCGTGAACTGAACCGAGATGGCAAAACTATGAAGCTTTTTAAACGTGCTGCTGTTTAAAGTCTAAACTTCACCTAAAGGTCACAAGCTATTGAGGTGTCGTGCTTGTCTGTGGGGGGGAAGCCAGCCAAGCTCCTCACCATCGAGAAGCAGGTGGTTTATATCCGACTGACGGAGTTTACAGTAACAAAGAGCACAAAGGGATAATATATTAAGAGTAAAAATAGAAAAACAGGAACAGAACTATCCCGTCAAACATATCATAGCAAAGATATTTAGAGCGACTCGAAAGACTGAAACTGCTGAGTCAGGTAGAAGTGGAAACACACCCACACACACCTTGACCTCCGCGGAATTTGCTTTGGATTTAATAAAAGGTCTTAATCTGATCATCAGAGTCATGATTCAGATCAGGAGAGGTGAGTATCTGTCTGAACCTCAGGATGACTCACACAAACACACAAACACACAAACACACAAATCATATTTCTGAATAGACGAGAAATCAAACACAGCTGACACAAGAAGCATGAGAAAGAGGAGATGCTGGACTTCCTGTTACGATCAGATGAAGAGGATCTCATGCACCCGCGACATCATTTTGGGTAATTTGACCTTTCCAGCGCAACCTCTCCCATTCGCTAGCAGACTATAAATACACTTTCCAAACAATAACATCACGTCACTGCTGCACATCCTGGTTGAAGCAGAACTAACTCCAGAATCTAACTCCTACAGCATGAATAGAGCAATTCAGCAGACGGACACAGTCAAACCCGGCTGAGCAGAGACAAGTTCACACAGAGGGTTTCCTGGTATAGAAGCTTTTTTACTGTGTCATTCATACTAGAGATAATAATAATAATTCAATAAGACGTACAAGTTGAGTGATTGATGTAGTTTCAGATTCACGATCTGTCAAATACAACTTCTGCATAACGAATATGGAAGAAAAACTCCCCTCAACAGGTTTGGGATCGAACTAAAAGACACATTTTGACCCTGACGTGTGTCTGAGCAGAAATGTGGATTCATCAGACCAGGCTGCAGGTTGAGTTCAAGGCCTCATCTGCAAACCGAAACTCAACCTGCTCATAAACAAACCCACAATCACACATATCACAGCCTCACACCTGAAGACACAACACCTGGGACTCGATCCAGAGAGTGTTATAGCGTCAGAGCTTCTATATCCAGCTCATCTCACCACAGCTCCGTGTGACTGTTAACTATAAACAGCCTCATCACACACAGCACGGGGGGGGTGGAGAGGAGAGGAGGGTGGAGGAGAAACAGCAGGAGAGACATCACACCCCCCCCCCTACCACCCCTTAATCACATTTAAGTAAAGACAAGTGCTTGATTTAGATCATCCAGCAAATTCAGAAACGGTTGTGAATCCAGACGCTGGAGAGGGAGGTTCTTATTCTAGTTGGTGGCGATAAAAGCAAAATGGACGAGCGAGACGTCCACAGGAAGGAGGGAGAAGAGGAGACACGGGGGGGGTGTTCTAAGCCCGGAGTCCCACCTGCTCCCCTGAGAGAAGGGGTTAATCCCATGCAGTCATAGAGAACACACACACACACACACACACACTCACACGTGTGCATGGTGAGCAGTGTCCAGGGAGCTGTTCGTCGGGGGAATTGATTTTTTGTACCGATGCATCCAGACAGAAGAGAACAGCTCTGAGTGCAGTGGCTCCTGTTATTGAACATGTGCACAGAATCCTGAATCATCGTTCTGCCTCGACTCAGCTGCTTTCGAGCTTCCATTCCACCAGCACACGCCTCGTTTCCTCACACACCAGCGTAGTTCTCTCTTCTCTCAGAGATGAACCGAGGGCCGGA
Source organism: Limanda limanda (assembly GCF_963576545.1). Classification (NCBI taxonomy): domain Eukaryota; kingdom Metazoa; phylum Chordata; class Actinopteri; order Pleuronectiformes; family Pleuronectidae; genus Limanda; species Limanda limanda. The sequence goes on from NC_083650.1 coordinate 24,478,182, forward strand.
CATTTGCCGTAAATCTTCTAAAGAGGCTGAATGTGAGAAAAGCAAATGTCAGACTCTGTTGCTGTGGACGGGAACTCCTCCTGTCAGAGTAAAACGTCCGAGTGAGAATGAAGCGAGCGAGTGGACGAGTTGATGACGTAACACACGGTGGATGCAAAACTGAAAGAATAACAAAAGAAATACAAATATCTCAGGATGGAAAAGAGAAGGAGGAGACGCTGAAGTTGTCGAATCGAGAAGACGATGAGATTCTTCTGGTGTTAAGAGACGACACTGGTGCTTTAAACAAAGATATGTGATTTATGCATCCAATCTATCTGTTGTGCAAGATTTTTATTATTTAATTTGGATGCCCTTTAAATTACAAACACATCCATGACAATGTGAAAACATTTCTTAGCAAGAACCAGTTTGAGTGACTTCCTTTAAATTAACCTTTGATTTATTTGCTCAATTCACGTTGAGGAACCAGTAAAAACAAGCACTCTGTATTTTAAATAAATATCACTTGTATGGGTATGTGTATAGTGTGTGTGTGTGTGTGTGTGTGTGTGTGTCTCCACTTCTGCAAGTCTGCGTGACACAGAAGTCGAGTGGCAGCGGGCCAGCTGCTGCTTAGCTACCGACACACACAGTCCTACAACAATAGATCCGGCTCAGAGAGGCGGACTCGGCCGGCCGGGGGTCACAGCGAGAACACAAACCTCACACTTACAAAAGCCCTCGTCAAACCCTGACTGCAAGGAGGAGGCGCGGCCGACACCTGCCACTCCCCCCCCGGCTGCCAAGAGAGCAACACAAACACATGACAAACAAATGTGCAGAGAGTGGAGGAACACAGCGAGACGGAAGCAGCTGCACTTCTTCTCCTCGACGTCTCACCAGCCGAGTGGCAGAGCTACATGTCAATCTGTCCCGTTTGCCTTTAAGTAACACTGTGGTTTATGTTTATGTTTCCATTCAGAGTTTCTTTACCTAACGCATTGTGTATTGTGTTTACTTGAGGTCTACAAAGTTGTGTGATTTCATGGGAATTAAAATATTAGCAAAGCCTGTTTAATATCATACAGTGGCTCCTGTGTGTATCAGTAGAACCATGTTGGAGCATCTGAGTCGATGCTTTTACAGTTTTTAATACGTTTTTTTTGTGTACATAAAAGCTTAAAGGCTTAAAGATGCACAAGTTAAAACCATTATGAGCAGAATTTGTCTCGTTTAACTTTGGGACCAACCTGAATCCAAGTAAAACGGAATAAACCCGAAATCAAAACCCGAAGTCAGAGCTGCATGTCAATCTGTCCCGTTTGTCTCGTGTCAGAGAGCGACACCGAGCCGTGACCGAGAAACTGAGCCCACATCAATCCGGCCTGTCGCTCTGCCGGGGGTGTGAGTCCTGCACGGTGTGTGTCGCCTTTGAAGGGTAGAGTTATGGTAACTGAAAGGATGACATACTTTCATGATCACACGGCACGGCTCTGTGGGAACAAACAACTCGAGTAAAGGCGGCATGTCTCAGCTCGTAGGTCAGGAACCAGAAGTGGGTCAGAAGATCCTCTAACAGGGTCAAGGTGAAAGGTGCGATTCTGAAACACAAGCAGAAGCATCGCCCGAGGCCTGAAGGCTTCAGGGATCATGTGACCACACTGTCTACACCGGACACCTACAATAGACAAGTAGGATTCATGAATCTGTTTTGTTAACTTTCATCTACAGGACGGTTATAATTTGGGTTTATCAACTTTACAGTTTTGTGAGAAGACCTTCAGGGTGAGGAAGCTCATCAAGAAAAAGGTGTTCCATAGAAAGCTATTCCTAGCTATAATAAACATTTGGGTCAATGAAAGGATAAGATAACTCTTTTTGAGTTTGAAACAAATATGTAGGAACTTCAGAATATGGTTGTGAGCTTTTATCCTAAATTGAGTTGTCACTAATTAATATGATTTGCCGGAAACACAGAATTTGAGAAAACTGTGTGATACAGAAACAAGTTGCTATAAAAACTTCATCAATTGAGCCAAACTGTGTCAGAGCAGAGAGACAGACAGACACACACCAGGTCAGAGACACGCACACAAAAGAGAAGAGAAGCCGGGACCTCCTGCATGGTGGAACATCTTCATTACTGGAAAGTGGTAATGGTATCCTCCTGCTGAACTGGGTCATCAGATCAATAAATAATAACAGAAGCTGACATGTTTCTGGCTTTCTGGACCCGTGGAGTGATTTCAGATGGAGCACCTGCTCTTAAAAAACAATGAACCGGACTGTATTTTTATTAAATATCATAATTCTAAAGTAGTTGACTAGATGTGGGTTAAAATTCCATTTAATAATCTGTTCCTTCCTCTTCCTCTGTTCCATCTAGTGCCAGGATTCTAACAAGAGAAAACCAAACCGTCCTGTTTGGGTTTTCTCATATTTCACATGTGAGCAAATTGATGATCTGTCTCCAGAACGTGTTTAGAAACAAGAGAGTCATGTGTTCACGTGTCCTGTGTTTTGTTATGACACTCGGATACTGATATTCAGCTGCTGGGCTCAGAGTAGCTGTCGAGTCGATGTGGGCCGACAGTGGATCACAGTGGTTTTGTCCGTGCAGGTTTGTGTGTGAAAGAATGAGGAGTCAGAGCGACGGGGGGGGGGGGGGGGGGGGATGAGCTTATCTTATTACTGGAGGCTGCTGTGATCTTAAGGAGAGCCCTTTATCAAGAAGGTCATCAGATACCTCCTCGGCTCTCACCGCTTCCTCCAACACGCCGAGGCTCTCACGGGTTTCGCACCTTTCATGTTCCCAGAGCAGCGAGTGAGCTGGAGGCCTCGAGGTCGCCGGGCGGTTCGGCGCCGGGCGGAGAACCACACGCGTTCTTCAAAAGATCACAGCTACAAGATTTCCAAAAAACAGAAAGTGGATCGCTGCCGTTCGGTCTTCAGATGTTTGATGTTTGCTTCCTTCCTGACGGTTTGTTCCTCTGATCACAGACAGATAAGACGTGTGTTGGGCTTCTCTCCTCCTCGGTATTGTCTGGGTTCTGTCTGTTCTGTGGATTCGTTTAATTTATCTAATCTGCAAAAAAATATTGTAAGGTCTCAACCTTACTCTGTAAAGTGCCTTGAATAATGTGTGCTGTTAAAATTGAATTGATTTTTCATTTAATTTTTTTAGCAGCACCAATAAATCCTCCGGTGTAATTTAAGGACGGGGAACCTGGACCTGTGGAATGTCAGTCATGTTTCTTGTTAATTAAAATTAGGTGTGATTAGGTTTTAGATTCATTTGACCTCTTCTTGATGTGTTGCTTGAATGAGAATGTGTTGGTTACACACTTCATAGGAGTCACTGGTTGTGTAGATGTTAGGAGGTTAAATGTGAAGCTTTCAAAACCTGTCTTGGTCAGAATCCATCTGCAGGAGAATCTCCAGCTCACTTAACCTGTGTCCTGATTGGAAGCAGTGGAGGTCATTCAGCTCAGTGGAGGAGAAACAACACATCCATGTGTTTTTATCTCATGGCCTCGAGGAAAAGAGGCAAATCAATAAAATCCAGTTAAAGAAGGCGTCCGAGGGGGAATAACTGCCGTCGAGAACTACACAACCTGAAGTATCGACAACACAGCAGCGTTTCTCTGATATAACAATATTCATCCACTGAGGTGCAAAGATCTATCATCAAGTTTAACTACAGCGACAATATGTGGAGCAACGAGCAGCACACTCCTCTAATCACGTCTCTGTAGAACCATTCACAACAGAAGAGGACATCCTAGAGAAATGTGTCTCTGTCTTGTGATGAATACAACATGACGTTATCTTCAAGTATAGAGTTGATGAGAGTGAAATTAGAAACAGATTTTCTTGACACATTCATTAAACGAACGCTGAGTTCCTTAAATTGTTTGGTCTATAAAATATCAGAAATAAAACTACCAGGAGTAAAAGATCAACTCTTCTCTTGTCTCTTATTCAAGATTAATGAACGTTGCGAGTAAAAAACGTTTCAGATCTACAACATGTTCACGTGGATTCATCAAACACAGGAGCCACCGAGAAGGCTTCAGCCAGTCGGCCGACTCACAGACTAGACACCACATGCTCCTCCGAAGCAAAATGATAAAATTATAGCCTTTCCCCAGATTAGGAAAAGAGGAGGTGTCATCTTTCAATGAGTGCACGACTCAGTAGAGCAGAGCTGACATGAGGTTTGTTCAATATAGACTTGTGGGAAGAGCGACTACGTCCAAATGTAAATGTCCCGCTCGCAGCCACAAGATTAACATGGTCATTAATCATTCGCAGCATCGTTTGAAAGTTATATGTCGAATAAGAGGATGAATAATGTGAGAAACTTAACGAAGCTTCATTATTCTGGACAGCACACATCTGCTTGTGGGTTGAAATGAAGGAAGTAGCCTGAGATGAAAAGCTTCCTCCAGTTCCTCGGAATCTCTTTTATTGTTTTTCTCGATGATGACTAACCTCACGCATTATGCGGCTCATCAAGCCGGAGGTTTGATGGTTGTAGAAAAACAGGAAGTGGCAGGACTTGACCCTGAACCTCATCCTTTTAAGTGATTGTTTAAAATACAATTTCATCTTAAGAACGCTCAGTAATGTGCTGACCCTACAAATTATGGCTAAGATTTCCATCTGAGCGTAGGAGGTTGTGTGTGGATTTTAAATCCAGCGCGAGTGTTGTGTGTGTTAAGCCTCCGGTTGTTTGCATATGTGAGCGTGTGTGTGTGGGCGCGAGCTCCTCTTCAGACGCCCTGTGTCTGGGCCCCAGTGTGTAGGGTTGCACGGTCGGGTCAGCGCAGAGGGATTGGTTTGCGCAGCTGAAGATTAGACGCTCGATGACTCGGAAACTGATCTGATGGACCGAGAGGGGGGGGGGGTGCTGGCAAACCCGAAGCCAGATTCTCTCGTCTCTGATCAGGAGTGTCCGATCATTGAGCATGAAAAGATGGAATCAGCAGGACAAGAGGAGAACTCCAGCCGGAGAGGAAAACACTGTTTCTAACTTAGGTGTTAAAGCATCATTTTAAAAAAGAGGTCCAACTTTTTAGTGTTAATGTCATCAACAAAAACTGTGACAAAAACTGCCTGAAGTATGTAGAATGATAACAGACCCACCTGCAGTTGGTTTCACCTGCACCTGATCCAACATGAGCTTGAAGTGGGCCTACGTTAAAACTCACAGATCTAAAGAGGTGGGTTTGACAGCAGCACAATATTGAACACACACAATACAGAATATGGGGTAAGTGTTTGAAACCAAAAGCAGGTCACAGCGTTGGTGTTTGTGTGAATCACAGGTTTCTACAGGAGACAACGTTCTGTGGTGAGCGAGAAGCTGAAACCTCAGATAAGGGTAAATTGTGAATTTCGTGCAAAGACATTTTCCTACTCTGCAAAAAACCAAAGCCTGGTGTGACCTCTATGCTGGTAAATCTGCGTTCGCCTTTTGGTGAGAGTGAGAGGAGTCAGGACATGAAAAAGCAAACCAAGGGAACTTTGCATTCTGTTTGATGTGGAACCAGTCGATGTGTCGGAAAACCACCGACGAGATTTGGTTGAGCTGCTGAACAACCTCCCTCTGCTTTAATCGTAGCAGGTGTGAGTAAGTCCTGAGGATTGTCTCATTGACAGAGGACATCCACTGCAGATTACATCTCTGTTTGGGACAAGCTCCTGCTGGGGTTCAGGCTTTAGATCTGTCTGTAAAGATGGAGAACGTGTCTCCACCTCCTCCCTTTGGATACAAATTAAACTTAAATATCAAGATTCAGGTGCTACCATCTTGTATACGAGCAGCATCACCATCAATACCATCTGACAACAGATGCCTTGCCAAAGAGAAGCCGTTGCAGCCACTGCATTAGAGAGATTAAATTAAATTCCATTTATATGGCGACAAATCCTAATAAACATCATCTCAAGTCACTCCCTTATTAACTAGAAGGAACCTCCAGCTGAACCAAACTCAATGTTGGTGACCATCTGCCTCCACTGGTTGAGAATGTGCATGAAAAGAGAGGTGGGTGAGAGAGAGAGAGAGAGAGAGAGAGAGAGAGAGAGAGAGAGAGAGAGAGACCAGGAACAGTTGTGTAACCCTCATTAGTGAGATAAATGGTGTTTAATAATTTAGAGGCACTTAAAGGATTACATAAAAGGAAAAAGGTTCCACGCCCTTGGTGTAGATAGTTACCCGGATGTCTGAATCCAAACAGTTAAACAGTAAACGAGAAGGACCTGCTGTCTCCGTGCAGGACCACGTGGAACCGGAGTCACCGGCGAGAAGAGCAGCGAGAAACAACCCACTTCAAAAAGAGACGATTCACCACCACAGAACAAAGATGTTCCAGAGAACAGATGCTCACCTGAACTGGTGCTAATCTCAAAGCTGCTGATTCCTGAAAAAAGGCCTCAACCCCTCGTTCGATGCACGTGAAGGTTTCGATGTGTTTCACTGGACGTGTGCCGCTGCCTCTAGCTCATGTTCTTTCCATCTCTCACTCTGGTTGGCCACCGCTCTTCCCGACTCCAACGGGGAAACCATCACACTCATTTCCATTCACGCAACAGATCTCACAGTACCTCCAATCTTCTGTCTCAACATGAAACCACAATGAGAACTGGCACAAACCGTTTCCATGCAGTCGGGGCTCTATAACCACCCGAGGACCTGATGACAGGGAAAACCACTGTGCTGCTGATGCAACATTACAGAGGATTAATGGAGTGTGAGTTACGTCTCTGGAAGCTCGGCTGAGCGCACGTCCTCAGATAAAACTGCTTTATCAATATCAACCAGAGTGTGAGTTCCTAACGTGTTCCCGAGCAGATTAGACAATAAAAACAGGACTATAGGGTTTCAGGTGTGTGTCTGTGTGTGTGTGTGTCTGTGTGTGTTTCTTCTCAAGCTGGAAACGCACCGGATGCCACAGGAACATTTCAGACATGCCTGTAGCCCGTCTGCTCCAGAGAGATTTACACAGAGTCAGCGTGTCGATGCACACAGGAAGTCCCAATTCCCTGCCCACTCACACAGAGACGCACACTCGTCATGTTCAGTGGTCCCTGGGGGTCATCTCCAGTGTTTGTGTGTCTGTGTGTGTCTGTGTGTCTGTGTGTGGTCCTCTATGTACACCAAGATGGATGGAGAAATGTCAGTGAATGGAATCACAGCAGTGGGCACATCCAGGTTGGGAAACACTGGAGACAAAAGGTCGGAGGTTCAGTTCACCTCTTGATCCAAATCACCTTCTGTGAAACGACTCCTCAAAACACACCTGAACCACACAGAGCTCACGTTCAACTTCTTCAGACAAAGCAGCTCAGATACATATTTATATCACACACATGAGAGAGTTATTACCTGAGTCTACAGCTTGAGGTTCAGCTCGTCCAGCATCAAACAGAGCGAACACACAGCGCCTCGGCCCCCCCCCCCCTGGATCTGATTTGGTTTTGTTTATCAGAGCTGTAATTCACTCTGGATGATGGAGTCTGCAAAACGCCCTCAATGCAGAGTCGTGGATTAAGAGACGACTTACTGTGTAATGAATATCCTGTTTACCCCGGATGGAGCACACATGCTCTGTATCAAGGCGAATAAAAAATTAATTAGCTTCAGACCATCTGTCATTTTTTTATCTGTCGTTAAGTTGAATTTCCTCCCTGTTTGTTATGAAGAACATATTCCGAGACGTCCTTGCTCGATGGTGTCTGGACTCTGTGGAGTAACAGAGACGCTAAGCTGAGCTACGTTTAAGAGGATCTTCCATCGCTGTGTGACTATGACGGAACAAATAAGTTAGGGCAGATTATAAAAATCCACTTGGGCTGGATGCCAAGGAGGCGTTGCCACAACAACACTCACATTCATCAGCTATAAACAGCAAGGCATGAAATATGTGGAGCAGGTCAGGAAAAGGCCTCGGACATTAGGAACAAGGTGAGGAATGTGAACCCAAGCTGTGCAGTGGACAGCAGGTGTGAACATGGTGAGGACGGCATCACAGGTCGTCACTAAACAAACCCACGTGGAAACAATCTGTAAGGAACCGTAGAAGTTTCCTTAACAGCTGAAACACATCCAACACACGTCACATCCTGCTGACCAGTTCAGAACGTGAACATCATCCAGAGGTGGAACCATTTTAAAACTACACAGGCCCGATATTCACCTGGAATTCTATCAAGTTGCACCAACTCTAAATTTGCAAAAACAAACAAACGGAAAGGAGTGAAAACACAATCTCCTTGGCAGAGGTAAAAATGTATTTTTAAGATAGATAGATAGATGGATGGATGGATGGATGGATGGATGGATGGATGGATGGATGGATGGATGGATGGATGGATGGATGGATGGATGGATGGATGGATGGATGGATGGATGGATGGATAGATGGATAGATGGATAGATGGATAGATGGATAGATGGATAGATGGATAGATGGATAGATGGATAGATGGATAGATAGATAGATAGATAGATAGATAGATAGATAGATAGATAGATAGATAGATAGATAGATAGATAGATAGATAGATAGATGGATGGATGGATGGATGGATGGATGGATGGATGGATGGATGGATGGATGGATGGATGGATGGATGGATGGATGGATAGATGGATAGATGGATAGATGGATAGATGGATAGATGGATGGATAGAGAGATAGAGAGATAGAGAGATGGATAGATGGATAGATGGCTAGATGGATAGATGGATAGATGGATAGATGGATAGATGGATAGATGGATAGATGGATAGATGGATAGATGGATAGATGGATAGATGGATAGATAGATAGATAGATAGATTACTTTATTCATCCCCGAAGGGAAATTAAGTCGTCATAGCAGCCGGTATATTTGAATACAATAAAATACAATACAATAGAATAAAATAAAAAATATTGAGGTAGAAAGAATAAAAACAGAAACACAAGATAAATAGGTAGATAAGGTGCAGTGGCAAGATGATGGTAATAGTACTGATGATATGATGGTCATGTTATTGTTAGACAGTATAAAAATAGTACAGTATATATAGTATATAATATAACATAATATATATTTATACATGATAGTAATTATACCAATATAATAGCAGTATATAGTAATAATGGCAGCAACAGTATAGATAATAATAATAGTAATATACTAATAATTATTATAACATGTACACATGTATAAATATGTGTATATAGACTTATATATACAAAGAATATACAGAGAGTATGATATAATATATGATATATAGTAGAGGTATAAATATAAGTATTTGACTGTACAATAGATAATATAATATACTATGAGTGTAAGAATATGTAGACAGAGCGTGCAAAAGACAATATTATTGTATAAAATGATATATAATATCAATATGGTTTATATGAACACATATCACATATGATGTGAAGTAAGTGTATATGGAGCGGAGTGTTGTACAGGTACAATTTTAATTGAATTTCACAAAAGTAGCTCCCAGTGCATGAGAGCAGCTCCGCCCTCAGCTCCCGAAACAAGGAGACTCGAGTCTCGGAACCTTTGGCGCCAAATTCCTGCTGAGAATGAAATTAACTCATCGCTATAAACCAGCGGTTGCTCCGGAGGCTCCGAGGCGCCGGCAGCGCCACAGAGTCCAGGAGTGTTCCCACGGAACCAGGGTCCACAGTGTGAAGCCGAGGATCAGTGGACACGTGAGAACGTGTGTTACAGCCCTTGAAATATGGAGCCAAAAATATGTATATACAAATAATGCGTGGGCTTCTTACTCCTATTTTAAATGTCATTCCATGCTTATATATAACTGGAAAAGCCTGTAAGTGACTGAGACAGTCTGTTCCAATGTTTTGTGCTTTGCAACTAGCGGCTGCTTGTCCCAGTTTCCAGGGCAGGCCCCCTGTCTGAGCGTGCTACTGGTTTCCCTGTGAGCTGCACTGGGAGGAGCCTAACTCGGTGACAGACGGTAGAAGGAGGAAACAGGAGGGGCCGCGTTTGAATTACAGTCTCATCAATGATTCAGTGGGAAGGACACAGACTGGCGTGTGCACACAGACAACAAACAGCTCGGCTGGTGGACGACGTGCAACGAGACACAAACCCAGCAGAGTCGACTCAAATGCACACGATCACATGTGCAGACACACAAGCACACAAGCACACAAGGGTCAGATCCTGATCCATGTCCATGAGCAAACAGTCAGTAGCTTTACAGAGACTATAGAGCCAGACACACATGGTTTTACATTCATATGGACACTAACAGCCCAACACACACATGCACAGCCCAACACACACATGCACAGCCCAACACACACATGCACAGACCAACACACACATGAACAGACCAACACACACATGCACAGCCCAACACACACATGCACAGCCCAACACACACATGCACAGAGCTACTGGTGCCAAGCATCATGTCCTGCTTGTGCTACACACACAATGTGACCTTCCTATAATCCTGCACCAGCACGATTGTGTGAGAGCTCAAAACGACAGGCATTCATTTGTGTTCAGCCTTGTATAGAGAAAATAGTACTTTTTTAAAAAATTTTGTTTTTAATTCGAATGTGTGTGTCACCATAGCAAAGCTGCACAATGCAAGTGTGTAATATGGAAGTTTGGGATACCAACATGAATACTTCACTGGAGACAACCCGGCTCTGTTTCCTGTCACTGCTGCTTTTTGTCAGTTAATGTCTCTTTGATAAATGAATGAACATGTTGCTGAGTTAAAAATGCATTTGCTCTATTCCCCTCTAGGCTCCTCATCCTATTAAAGACAGATACAATCAATTCATTTAGTTCAAAAGTGGTTTAAAATAAATATGTCCCCACTTAACCCCAAATAAAAGTCCTGATAACAGATGAAAGTTTTCGGCCCTGTGCGCTCGAGGCTGATTTTGTGTTTCTGGTCACCGCCTGTTCCTGTTTGGGCCGTGGCCGTGTTGAGTGAAGAGGGAACAGCTCGGTCCATGTGGGTCTGACTGGGCTGCACCTGGTCCCAGTTGGTAACCATTAGCCTGCTAGCGCTCAGGCTTCGGCCGGGTTAGTTTGGGTTTTGGCAGAACGTCCACCTCACACTTCTGTCTCCAAGACTTTGTAAAATAAAACAGACCCGACCTTTGTGGAAAGAAGAGGACGAGCAGTTCATCGCTGGTCTAAACAAGAGCTTCACATGTTATGTAATCAACTCCATTTAAGAACTGAGTGTTTGAGAAAAGTCAGCAACTTTCTGCTGTTTCTACATCGAGCTCAAGGACTTTGATTATTTAATGGGTTTTCAGCAATTACTGCATTTCTGTGCATTCACAGAAACAGCAATGACCCCCTGGGGGGGAGCCACGGGTCAGACAGTTATAGTTTCCACTTTGTGTGTGTTTGAGGGGGTAGTTGTGTGTCTGTGTGTGTGTGTGTGTGTGTGAGGATGTACACTCAAGCCCATTTGAGACAGGAAGGTTGAAAAGTGAAGCAGGAAATGGCAATCATGCACGATCAGAGGGGAGTTGATAATTACAGGTCTGTGTCTCCATATAGAAATATGTCTGCTCTTGAGAATGTGTGTGTGTGTGTGTGTGTGTGTGTGTGTGTGTGTGTGTGTGTGTGTGTGTGTGTGTGTGTGTGTGTGTGTGTGTGTGTGTGTGTAAAGTGCCAGATTATATCTCCAGCTTCAGCTGCCGTATGAACAAACAACAAAGAAAAGGAAACCACAGAAAACGATATCTTGAGAATCGTACAGACACACAGATGCATAAATCTTTCTTTCACACGTTATGAGCGTAACCTCAGCCGAGCTTCGAGGTTCTGGAAGTGAAGGATTGTGATGATACAAAGAGAAATTAAGATATGGACCAAAACATAAACTCACGTGTGTACGTAACCAGAAACCAGACTCACACAGCAGCCACTTGTTCTTCAGTCTGGCAGATTAGAGAAATCTTTACTGGGACCGATCCGATCTGAAGTTAAGACAATTTAATACTTTATAAAGGACTTTTAACTGTCAAATTGAATCAAAGGCATTTAAAGACTGTTTTAAGGAACTGGAGCAAGTGTGAAACTGTGCAAATCCTTTTTTAACATCAGAAATTCATAATTTTATCCATTATGCAGCACCATCAGGAAGGTGTTTGCTTCATCCTGCTGCCTGACATCCAGATCCTTGCATCCACAGCCATAAAAACTATCTTAAGCAACAGGAGGAACAAGAAGTCCTGCAGCAGATGGTCCGACGCGTCCTGATCTCAGCAGCGTGGAGCCAGGGTGGGATTAGAAGAAGAGGCAGGAGAAACCGAGACGGACTTAATCCACAGCAGAGTTCTGTGAAGGTGCTTGAATTCAACGACCTGCTGAGCACCTTGAACACAAGAGCTGAGGAGAGATGCTGCTGCTCACAGAGATCAGCATCCCTGTTCCTCCTCTTCTCGTGTCTACACATCCATGAAATGAACATGACACAACTAACACAGTTTTTCCCAGAACTCCACCGACACTTATAAATAAGGAAGCTATTCATGGATTCAGCCGGTTTACCGTTACAGTAATAAAGTCACCAAACAGGACTGTGGACTCCACAACTGCTTTTTTGGACTTGGGTATTGGCAGCAGGACAGAAACCTCAGTGTTACTACTGAAGCAGAGGAAGGAATACGACAGGTACAAACTGTACAAACCGTTTTAATAGTCTTCTCCACAAGAGCAAGATTAAAGGGAACTTTCACACAAACCCTGGCTTGGTCCAGACCTTCAGATTTGTCAGTTTCTTAAAAACTTAAATAATATGTGTGGAAGGAGCCTCAGACCACATTTGCCGTGTGAAAACACTTTCACACTTTCGGACCAGTTCCAAGAAGTTAAGACACAATTAAAGAATTAAAGCAGCAGCGTTTCTTGCTTGTAGTCCTTGCTGCTGATAATATAATTCTGGAAGAAGGAGGACGTTCACTCAGCTCATTCAAACTGGTCAATTTTTTTTAGGGCTCATTTGGGGCTGCGGATATCCATTGTTTCAGACAGTTCATAGATTGGTTCAATCAGAAAGAGTGTGATTTTTCTCTGTATCTTTGCTTGCATTCATTCAGTATAAGATAACAGAAGTTATTTGTCACCTCTGCTTAAAGAATCTTCTTATATCCATCTGGTCAATGAATTGGATGATATACCGGTACAATAGCGTTATGAGGGACACTATGACATTTAGTTTTCACTAGCATTAACTGATTATAAACAACAACATTCTATAGGCACTGATATTTTTGTTTTAAAATACTAGAGATAGATATTAATGCAAAAATAGAGAGCTGTCGTCAGGTGCTGGTGATGCTGGTGATGATACCGTCATGATATCACAGTGACGACTAAGTGAACAGAGAGAACCGGTTCTTTCATTTTCTCGTAAACAGAAATGCTACTAACCACCAGATTCCAGATACAGCATCAGACGCACAAACCAAGGACAGGTAGAGACCGTCCACGTAGGTGATGAAGACGTCCTAACGCAGGTGGAGTGAAGAGGAAGATGAACACAGAAAGAGAAAGGACTGAGAGATCTGTCCTGAGCTCCTGTGCAGGCGTCCTCTCTCCGGCCGTGTGTCTTGTATTGTTCCTCTTGCACGATAAAATCCTTACGCTCGTGTTATAGCTATTACTGTGAAGAGTCCAGATTTAAATAATTTATGTACTTTACAATAAACTGGTCCACAACCTGCGCTTCAATAATTCATGTGTGGACGTGTGGTGACCTACAGGAAGCGTGTTGTCTGAACAGTGAATTCCTCTTTGGAGAGAAATTGACTGATAATGATTTAGACGAGAGGAGGAGTGTGAAGAGATCTGGACGAAGCACGAGCCGCCTGCAGCAACACTATGGAAAACACTGGTGGTTTAACCCCCCCCACACGCACACACACACACACACACACACACACTTCTTCCATACCTCGCAGAAACAAGGCCATAAAAAAGCGTGCCCACTGTCTGACCCACTTTCCATCACACACGTAATCTCCCCCACAAACTTCAGCCTGTTTACCAGCCCGGCAGAGAGTAAGCCGGTGGTGGGGGGGGGGGGACGATTAGACCCGAGGATCCCTGCTGAGCTCGCCGCCCCCCCCCCCCGATCGGACTGCACAGCGCAGGCACGTGAAGATAAACACTTCTCAAAACACCAACACACATCATTAGGGGTTTGAAAAGTGTGCAACACGCATGAAACCTGTGATTCTGATTCGTCGGCTTGAATCTCAAACACGCTGGCAAGACTGTTTCATCTGTTTCCACTGAGCAAACACGCCGTGAAACACACTTTCCACGACTCATTGCCTCGATCTGAAGACACAATTATTGGTTTAATTCACACACAATCAAAAGGTTGCACCCATTAAACCTTCAACATCTTCCACAACTCAGCCTGCATTCATCGACTCGGCTGCTGGATGCACACGTCACAGTGCACTGCTGATTTAAAAAGTTCTATTCGACCATGGTAGCGATGTATAGCACAAAGAAATCTGACTTGTAGACTTTTACATTTCATTTAGCTGACGCTTTTATCCAAAGCGACTGACAATAAGTGCATCAACCCCGAGGGAACAAACCAAGAACAACAAGAATCAAGAAAGTACAAGTTCTTCAAAAATAAAGCAAGACTACAAAAGGCTATCAGTAATTACATTAAAGGGACTCTTACCTTTGTTGCATTTTTACACTTTTTTTGGATAAGGTTAAATTGGTATTAATAAGGTAATGACACTCTAAAATGCAAGACAGACCCACCAGGAGTAAAAACAAACAATTATTTCACTCTCATAATATTTAGTGAAAACTTCAACCAATAAAATTCTTCGGACCGAAGGACCTTATTGGCCGACAGACCTGTCTGTTTGCTGCATGGACATGCAGGTTTTCCGTCTGCTTCTTGTGGCGCATTCGGGCCCGTGTCATCAAGGCATGGGAATGTAAATGTATATAACTTACCGAATCCATTGCTTTGGTAAACAAAAACTCACGTGCGTGCGCGGAGGCAGTAGGTTGTAAGTCTGCTTGTAAATAAAGTTTCTTCAAAAAAACACCGCGGATGGGAACGAGGGGGTGGGGCATTGGAGGAAGGCGGGATGATTTGAATGTGCTGTAATTCTCAAATGCAACAAAGGTAAGAGTCCCTTTAAGTGCTACTAAATTGTTAGTTTAAATTTTTTTTAGTAATTTTAAGAACCAGTGAAGGGAGCGGAGGAGCGTGAGAGAATTTATGTTGGTTAAAAACCAAACTTCATAGACTTGTAGGAAGCACGACAGTATTTTTTGTATTTTGAATGATTTGCACGATAGCACTGGAGGTCATTCTGACCTTTAAAGGACCAAATAACTGATATAAAACATGTAGAATCGATGCAATGTGTGTGTTTCTTTGTTCCAGGACAGTAGCATCCACTGCAGGCTCCCCACAGACCGGGCTACTCAGGATCCCGGCGGCGTGAGCCTCCATTAAGACATCAGAGCTCTCGCTCCTGTCTGACGCCGCCGGCTCCGGTTCCCTCCCAGTAACTGAGGACACACACACACACACTCGGGGCCTGCAGGCTACACAACCAGTGCACATGTGAAACCATAAGTGGGTTCAGTTTGTGCAAAACACGCTTTGTTCCCGGCACTTTACACTGAAATATAATAAAAGGTTATTAATGTTTCCTTACAACAGGGCAGCTTCACCTCTGAGATGGTTCCTGTCCGATCTACACAGGAAACTGATGAGGCTGCATCTTTACCCACGTGGCTGAGTCAGGTGGATGATTAATATTAATAATTAAATGTCTATAAAGATGGGTTAGGGTTCGGATTCTGTATTTCATGATAAGTGTCCACCACAGCTCCACTTAGGCTCCACCCTGTCCGTCCTGCTGATAACTCCAGTGAGCAACTCCCAGTTCCAATTCAAACCAGTGCTGCTGGGCTGGGACAGATTTGCCTTCTCCGCTCCCACTGAACCAACGTTCAAAACAAGAAACAACTTAAAGGTCCCGATCACTCGTCACAGGGACGAGCAGGACAATGGAACCCAGGCCCGGGGGGGGGGGGGGGGCGTTCTGGTGCAGCCGGAGAGGTTCATGCACGTCTGGGTTTCCAGCAGCAGGCCGGAGGAAGTCAGTGAGACGCCAATCAGCTGCAGAACTTATCACACAACAGGGTTTAACCACCAGGGCAAACCAGTGTGTGTGTGTCTGTGTGTGTGTGTGTGTGTGTGTGTGTGTGTGTGTGTGTGTGTGTGTGTGTGTGTGTGTGTATGTGTATGTGTGTGTGTGTGTGGGGGGGGGGTCATTAACTGGTGACTTACTAATGGAGAGAGTCCACGGGTTTGGTTTATTCCTTATCAGGCAATGTTCCCTTTCTCACTTAACCACACACAACCCAACCTCCGCTTTGACAGTTCAACACGCACACACACACACGCACACACACGCACACAACCACAACCACACACACACACACACACACACACACAAACACACACTACAGGATATAGTCACTTCTGCCAGGAGCTTTATCTTTTCAGATTTGACACCCAGATAAAATAAAGACCAAGTCAAAACAGGTGCACTTGTGTGTGTCTGTTTGTGTGAGAGAGAAAGTGTGTGTGAGTGTATGTGAGTGTGTGTATGTGTGTGTGCATGTATAAATGTGTGTGTGTGTGTCTAAATGTGTCTGTATGTGTGTGTACATACGTGTAAATGTCTGTGTGACTGTCTGTGTAAATGTGTGTATATGTATAAATGTGTGTGTGTGCATATGTGTTTATAAAGGTGTGTGTGTGTGAGAGAGAATGTGTCTGGAGTGTATGTGAGTGTGTAAATGTGTGTGTGTGTGTGTGTAAATGTGTGTGTACATACGTGTAAATGTGTGTGTGAGTGTATGTGTGTGTGTGTGTGTGTGTATGTGTATGTGTCTGTGTGAGTAAAAGTGTGTATATGTATAAATGTGTGTGTGTGTGTGTGTGTGTGCATGTGTTTATAAACGTGTGTGTGTGTGTAAATACGTGTACATTTGTGTGTAAATATGTGTAAATGTGTCTGTGTGTGAGTTTATGTGAGTGTAACTGGGTGTGTGTGTCTGTTTGAGTGTGTGTGTAAATGTGTGTATATTATGCATAAATGTGTGTGTGCATAAATGTCTGAATGTGTCTGTATGTGTGAGTACAATGTGTAAATGTGTGTCTCTGTGTGTCTTTGTGTGTGTCCCTGCTCCTGACTGGTCTCCTCACTAAAGGACAAAGCAGGTGTGTGTCCTCCTGACATGTGGGGGGGACAGAGGACAATAGACTCACTGGGATCCGGAGGACGTGTCCCCTGGTCCTCGGCTCTGCGGCTCCTCGGCTCCTCCTGTCCGGGTCCGGGCTCCTCTCCTCCGGGTCCGGGCTCCGTCCACAACCCGCTGATGCTAGCGGGCTAAGCTAACGCTGCACCGGCTCCAGGACCCACTCGGACCAGCCTCTCCTTCCCTGAAGCCCGGTCCACCAGCTCCTCACAGACCCGGGGATCGAACCCTGGCTCCACGGAGGGTTCCACCGGGTTCCACCGGGTTCCACGGTGCTCAGCGTCCTCCTCTTCCCGGAGCGAGGGCTCGACGACCGGCCGCCGCGGCAGCAGCAGCGACTCTCCCCGGCTCCGAGCTTCCACAGGCGGGCTCTCCGTGCCTCGGTGCTCCGGCCTTTGTTGTGAGCATCTCCGGGTAAACACACACAGCTGACCCGTCCCATGCACTGGAGCTGGAGGAGGAGACTCACACACTCAACACACACACACACACACACACCCAACACACACACACACACACACACCGAGGAGGATTCTGGGGGTTGTGGTCTGAGTGTGCTGCTGGTGAAACTCACATTTTTTGCAAGATTCAAATGTTTATTATCAAATGCACAACAATAACATTAAGCAGTCGCTGGTGATGAAATGCTTGAGTCACAGGCTCTCCTCTAGCAATGCTCAAGTAATAACAACCAAAAAAACACAAATATATATATATATTTTAATATATATATTACATACATTACATTACATTTAATTTAGCTGACGCTTATATCCAAAGTGACTTACAATAAGTGCATCAACCCCGAGGGAACAAACCAAGAACAACAAGGATCAAGAAAGTAAAATTTCTTCAAAAATAAAGCAAGACTACAAAATGTTATATGTAAGTGCCATTTAAGTTCTACTAAATAGTTAGTTTCAAAATTTTTTAGTATTTATTATTCAAATATATATACAGGTGAAGAAAAAAACAATAGTGCAATTATGTGCAATAGTGCATTGACCCAGTTGATGCTGCCATGTCAAAAAGAAAGAATAGTAATAATGAGAATTCCTTCAGAATACGTAAATTTTCACCACTTTCTAACTTTCTGCAAATTTTGGTAAGAAGTCGAGCATGGTAAAGCCCTCAAAAAGCCAATTCCTTTGCCTGAATAATAATAATAATAATAATAAATAATCCTTACAATTTCAATAGGGTCTCACCTGACACCTTTGATGTCAGTGTGTTGTGTCTTTGCCGGGGACACGTATTCAGCTGTGTCTCTATTTGAGGGACACATCCTTCAGAGACTCATGGTGTCCCAGACGAGAAGGTCCTAATTCAAAATTTGTTTTTAAATGTAAGCTCTCAAGCTGATGTTGGACGTGTGATGCAGTAAGAAGACCAGCCCGTCTCCTGTGGGTCCACGAGGTCAGATGATGAAGGAACTTTCCCTTTCAGGTGTCAGACAGACTCAAGTCAAAGTCTGAGGAGTCATTCCTCATTTGAAAGGTTCTTTAAATCCTCAGCACTCGAGTGAATTCTTGTCGTCCACCTCAGGGTGAAATCGATGATCACACGTGTGGATGAACGGACCTCGAGCGGCGCTGAGACCTTCACGTTCTCCTCTGCTCCTCCTCGGCCTCCACGTTGACCTCTGGTGTGAGATCCCAGCTCCACTCACCATGAGCCTGGGTCGACCCACCCGGGACCACCCAGGGCTCGAAGACTCATTTCTGTTCACGTTGCTTTCACCTCCATCTTCATCGATCTCCATCTTTATCTCCACGATGCTGCAGGTGGTCTTTCTGCTCATTCCTCAGCCAAGTCATAATCCTGATTTTGCCGTAGAGGTAATTAACATTTCAAACTCATATTTTATAAGAAATACCCTCAGTGATGTTCGGTTTCCTGATGGATTTAACCTTATATCCTAAAAGTTGTGTCTCTATGTCAGAAAGTTGTTCCTGCTGCACTGTGGTGACAAATTAATCTCTCTCTGGATTCAATGCTCAACAGCAGTCGTAACGATGGGGCAAAGAGAGCGGGTGAAATGAAACCTTGAATAAAGAAGTATAGAATATCATTTAATAAGTTTAGGGAACAATAGACCGTTTATAAACCTTTATCATAAACCTGTATATACAGTCTGAGGTTCATCTGGGTCCCAGAGAGGAGACGTGACCCAGATGTTGAGCAAACTGCTGCAGCTGTGTGCGTATGATTCATCCAGTTTCTGAGATCGTGTGCATGTGTGTGTGTGTGTGTGTGTGTGTGTGTGTGTGTGTGTGTGTGTGCGTGTGTGGGTGTGTTTGTGTATGAGCGGATATTAGTGCGAGACAACTCCCTTACTGTGAGAATAGGTGGAAAAATCAGGTGAAGCCAAGAACAGTTTAAATTGAAGTTTACTTTCCTTGTGGTAATCACACACACACACACACACACACACACACACAGACTTTCATTTGATGCTGCTGAGATGCTGTAAAACACACACACTTCCACGTCTGGCTATAAAAGCCTGGCCTGCTGAACACCAGCAGTGAGCTTCATGGGGTGAAATGTGTTTTCACCAAAGCTGCAGATTCAGAGAGAAACTCTGCATGAAGACTTTACCTTGAGGAATAAAATAAACCATGTGTGCCTGGCCTGCACACACACACACACACACACACACAGACACACACACCTTACATAATCCTTGCACATATTTTAATCTGTGTTTGAACCTCCTGTTTACGTTGCTACGGTTACAGCACCAACACCTCTCCTGGACGTTACCAGGGCTGGAAGCAGCAGACACACCTTCCTTTGACTTTGCTCCTGATGGATGTTTTGACGAGTGCGTTTCTTTCCAGGAGCCGATGAGCTGCAAGTTTAGTTTGAAGCGTCAGGAAATGATGAGAAACGGTTGAATTAGATGTGTGTGGTACATGATTCACAAAGTTTAGTGCAGATTGTCTGTCACACATGGATTTTATGAGACTTTTAATTTAAATTACAGCACATGCATGAAGTTTATAAGTTTTGGAAGATTCCTTGAACTGCATAAGTGAAAAATAAACAGAGCTAAGAGAGTTTTACTGGTTTCAAAATTCCAACAAAGACCATGACACCTGGGTGCCCAAATATTTAATGGACAAGAATGGAGAAAAATATAAATACATGAACAAATAGATGAGTTGCAGCTGAACATGGATAAAAGCTTCAAAAAACACTTTAAAACACAAATGCTAAACATATGCAAATATATACAAAAACCATATTTGTACTTTTCTTCTCATTTTCACCTTTCTAATTTGTTTTATTGTCGACCGGATAATTCCCATCCTGCTGCTTTAGTGTAAAAGTAATGTGAATTTTATTTTAATATTCCTGAAAAAAACTGTAGGCCATGAATGTAATAACAACAATATTAAAATGTTTATACCTCTTATATTTGAATTATTATAGATTATTTTAAGGGCTTGATAGGAAAATTGTTGAAACTCAAATTAGAAATTGCGAAATTAAACTCAATAAACTAAACTGACATGCGAGATCCACACAGGACAGCACATCAAAGTGATAGTAAAGTATTCAGGTTCTAAGTGTGGATATATATATATATATATATATGCAAAGACTAAATAGTATAAACACAAATATCATTTTCAAAGCATTACATTCCACCAGGTTCTTGGTTTTGGGACTTTTTCTGATTCCTGTAACGATCTAAAAAGCCTGAAGGGGATTTATCAGCTGCAGAGCAGGAAGGTGAAGTCTGCACTGAGGAAAGATATGATCATTAAAATATTTAAATCAGCTTGAGGTCCATATCTGAACCAGAGGTGCAGGAACATGGTCTCTCCTCCTGTGTTTCAGATAAAACCTCTGCTTCTGCAATCTGATTCAATCACAGATAAACAAGTTGTTTTCCTCTGCACAGGATGAAGAAGAAGCCGATATTGAAAGAGTTTTATTCTTAAAACACCCGAGCACGATGGATTTCATGACAACCCAGTGCAAACGCCCCGGAGGGATCCAGTTACAGCAGCACTGGACAGGACGCAGGTCTGCTACTGGATGTTTTGACAGAGATTGATCTGTGACCTCAGGCCTGTGGAGCAGCACCAGCCGATTAAAGACTTCTCCAAAGTGCTGCTGGTTCCAAACAGGGATCAAAACGTCTCGGGCTCCTCTCGAGCTGAAGCCAGTTTGGCATCAATCTGCTCAGAAACAGACACAAACAGATCGGTTTGTCCCGACTCACTCGGCTTCAATCAGTTCCTTAATGTGATGTAAGTGGCCTGAATCTCAACAAAAGCATCTGCTGCCGTCCCACGTGACGCCGAGGGCGGCCTGTTCCCACCGAGCGTTCGATTCCCTGTTGTTGTTGTGCGATGAGACCAAAACATAGCAACAGCTGGGCTGCGTTCGGCCGCACCAGCGAGTCGGGGGGGCCGCACGGAGAAGTCCTCCCTGCTGTGACAGGATTATGAGACAGAAACATGCTGTGCTCATCGTGGCCAAATATTAAATAACACTACTGTCCCGTGTGAGAGGGGCCGAGCCGGGCGCTGTTGTCGTGCTGCCATGGCGACAGTAACCAGGCACAGGCTAGTGTTTACAGAATGTTTAGCATATCACAAAGCAGCCACATAGGGTGACTGGACCAGATGAATCAAACGTGTGTGTGTCCGTGTGTGTGTGTGTGTGTGTGTGTGTGTGTGTGTGTGTGTGTGTGTAGAAGCTGGTATTGCGAGACTGAACACATTTTTAACTGACACATTTAGTTGACACATGCTCGTGTTGTGAATGGATGTGGTGTGGACTTGGCACCGAGCTCTCCTTATGAAATACACTTTGTGCTGCAGTAACCTTTCTGTTTGTGTGTGTGTGTGTGTGTGTGTGTGTGTGTGTGTGTGTGTGTGTGTGTGTGTGTGTTTGTATGTGTGTGTTTAATGTTCTATATTACGTGATCTGTACATATGCTGCAGCATGAGCAGTAATTTGCTCCAGATGTTGTTTCAAATCCACGGAACACAAAGCAGCTCTTCACTTGGTAACAGCGTCGTTTCTCAATCACACTGACTCGACCTCCTTCCTGACAACATTTCAAAATACCAGCATTCGTCGGCACGTATCATAACACATATAAACACAGGTTGATATTTGGAAAACCCTGAATGCTCCCAGGTTGTAAACAGGCAGTTTGTGATTATAAACCAGGGGTGGGCAAACTTGATGATCTTGAGGGAGATCATGTGCCCTTTCGAGCCCTATACACCACACTCCCGGGCAAATTTAATTTAGCTGATGCTTTATCCAAAGCGACTCACAATAACTGCATTCAACCCCGAGGGTTCAAACCCAGAACAACAAGAATCAATAAAGTACAATTTCTTCAAAAATAAAGCAAAACTTCAAAGTTCTATAAGCATATGCCATTAAAGTGCTACGAAATTGTGAGTTTCAAAAAAAAAAAACATACTTTGCCCATGTCTGGCATACACACATGTCCACTACAGTGGTGGTCAGCGTAGGCTGGCACATCTTGCACAAAAGTACCTGGCCACACCTTCCTCAACAGTGCCATGTGCCACTATTTTCTTTGGCAGGCCACATTGTACAGAAGAAGAGGTCAGCTTGGTCATCTGAAAGTGTTAACAAGCCAGTTTGCCTGAGTAACTGATTAAAAGAAAAGTTGACTGAAGTCATGTCACACAACATGTTTACACACAGTTATTGTTATTGAATTAAGTGTGTGAAAAGGACTGTTAACTTTGTTTCTTTTAAGACACTTATGACATTCAGTTTATTATTCAGCTTTCAGCCCACTCACTGTAATGTTGACTTTATTTGGGTGAAATGTTCCCTCACAGTTTACAGACAAGCTGTTTATATTTACTTTGTAGCAGAAGTTAACAGTTTCTCAAATGCTTGTCTTCTATTTAAGTTGGCAGCTCGTTATGGATGTTGCGGGCAATGCCAAGCACTCCATGATACTTTTATTCAGTCTAATGATGAGGCACTTTAATCAGTTAAACCTCTGTGCAGTCATAGAGTAGAGCCCAATTACAGAGGCGTGTTAACTGCAGTGGCAAACAGGTGCCCGTGATGAGCAGGTCAAAAGAAAAGGAAGACTTGATGACTGGAGTCATTGACACTAGTTCACAAGGTTTTAAAAAATACAAATTAAATGAGAGTACTGTCCTGCAAATGATGAAAAATATCTTTTTTTACAAGTTAGTGTAAAATCTCCTGTATCAACACCATCAGGCTCATTGCCTTCCGAACCACTGACCGTCATTCTCTCGCTGTAGGTGCCTCAGCTCCACCCTCTGCTCAGCCAACAAGCCGCTCCTCTCTCTCAGCACGGCATGGATGTCCTGTGGGCAGGTGGGTTGGGACAGAGAGACTTTTGCAGATTGCCTCGTCTGGTTATCTCCAAGAGGAATTAATTCATTGTCAGACTCTGGTTGAGGCTGAGCTGTGGAGTGAGAGCAGATCAGCAGCAACAGTGGAAAAAACATTGTTGTCATGGAAATTATTGAATCTAACTGTGCTCTTCTGAAATGTAACAGATCCGCCTGTCCTCACAGCTTTGCTCAAAAGTTCAGTCGGATTGACCTGAAAAAACACCATTATAGAAATTCTACTTAATGTTTGCATCTGCCTGATATCAGGAAATGTTAGTAAGTTTGAACCTAAACGTCCTTGTGACTATTTGATGTTCTGCCCAGTTTCTATACACTCAGGAGAGAGGGGGTCATTTTGCCCATCCTCTGTCTGAGCACTGGACACGTCCTGCCTGCATGATATCGAAGGATGTCGTGTAAACCCTTGAGCTGTGCATAAAAGCTGTCACATCCCACGCGCCATTTGTCAGATCCTTGATACCCGCAGTGGTGTTGACGATTCTGTCCCGCTTGGCCAAGTGTTTGCTTAGTAACTCTGTTTGTGTTCAAAATATTTGAACTTCAAATATATATTCTCTGTAAATTGTTTCTCGACCATTAATTAAATACTTTAATATCATTGAATTGATCACTCAGTCTAATGGTTTATTTCCTCACCAGGGAATTAAGTACAAATTCCCACCACAATTGTCATCTCCATCCTCAGATTGGCAGAGTGTGCAGTTCAGTTTTGTAGCATCTGTGCTAAAATCATCCTTTGGTAATGTCTCATCCTTATCAATCATTGCCATGAGTTCCTCAGATACAAGTGAAGGTGATAGCTAAGATTGATTTCTTACTTATAAACACAGCACATAAATGGTAATAATTAACCTGTGTGGAGGATGTAGAGGCCAACTCCTTTGAATACAAAGTTTATTTAAATTCTAACAGGGCATATTTTCAATGTTGTCATTTTAATCCTGAATGTGGTCTTGTTCAAATTAGTTGAAGCATTGGGTGGAGCAGAGTGAGACGACCTTCACTCTGAATGTCATGAATTGAACACGTTGACACAATATTAATTCTGACGTTAGTTAGCCACTTAAAAAAAAATCATCATCATGTCCTATATTACATAAAGTCCCCCACAGTCACATCTGCATGAACATCTGGTCATGCAAGAAGGCAGAAGAGCTCTTGTGAAACCCCAAACTGATTTTTCACTGTTTACATTCACATCCATCTAACACACATTTAAACCACAAATACATGAAAACAAGCAACAATTACCTTTTTGAAACAAGAGAGTTGCCATGAGGTTAATACAAGAACATCTAACAGACAACATGGCATTTCTTAGACCCAAACAGCTGTGAAGGGTTGATTTGATTGTCTACCAATAATTGATAACATTGTTTATGTTAAAGAAATGTCCCCAAATATTACTGCAATATATCTATACTTTATTAAAATGGATATTTTGAAATATAAGAATTTGTTATAATTACTTTTTATCATATTTGTAATAATCCAGTAACATACAGCTGAAGAAACAGGACTTTTTCCCTCACATGGTAAAAAGCAGATGACCACTGAAGGTATTATGGTTACTTGCATCGTCATAAACCCTTGAGTTAGCATGCAGACGCGCAAACAAAACATCTCCGACCTCTAACAGCAGCGTGGCACCATTAGCAGACTTCCCAAAATGGGAAGGCTGCTGCTGATATGCCAAACATATATTGTGTCCATTTCTGACCAACCAAGCACCTGAACCATATGAAGGATGTCCATGTGCACCTATGTAGAGCTCAAAGTGGTAGGCTCCTTTCACCGGTGCAATGAAAAAACCTGTGGACACATGTTTTTATCAGCATTAGTAAGAAGAGAATTGTCTGTTGTAACAGGTGAACATTTCCAAGAATGAAAATAAATATTAAAGTTTGTGAATTTGAGTACCTGTGTTCGGGTTGTAGGCATTTCCAATATTTGTAATGACTTGTCTGAAGACCAGATTAATGTGTGTATTAAATGGCCCGATAGTTGTTGTATGTAAAGACAGAGCGGCGGTGAAGGCCACGCGTTTGACTGAAAAACAGACAAGTGATAATTTTAGAGTGCAGCTGATGTTATACAGAAGAAATGTGGTGGCTATTACAGGGTATATGCAGCAATCCTGAGATTAAATTCAATACATTTCAAGACCTTTATTAAGACCCTTCTTATATTTTTCTAGACCCCTGCGCCACTAGGAGCTGTAACCGGTAACATCAGCGACAAAATTGAGTTTGAGATTGCAAAATTAAATGTTTATTAAATAATTAATTAAAGTTTGCCAGAACTTCTATGTAGCACTGTATCAACACAACAGTCTGCGGTTTCGCGCTCTGAGACAGACGTTGCCTGTGTAGTTCCTGTTATAAGCCTGGTGTTGGTTGGAACTCCTGTTTTGAAGGGGGGTTCTAACGAAAGGGGGTGTTGTCGAGAGAGAAGTTTTGAAGTTTGAAGGAAAATAATCGGGTGAGATGTCCCGAATCCCGATTCAATAACCATCTCTCGTGTCATTTTTCGGCTGAGGCCTGACAGTATAAGAGGAAAAAACCCTCGGCTACACATCTAAAGAGTCTTGATTTGGAAAAAGATTGAAGACTTTTTAATACTTTTTAAGGGTCTTGATTTTCCCTAAATGTATATATCAACTTTTTATACTTTTCAAGACCCCGCGGATACCCTGTATTAGAACAAGTTTCTAAATTCACAAACCTTCCGTGTCTCTCCTCAGAGCCTCCACCTGGGTATCGGTCACGTTTGTCCTTGCTTTAATGGCCGTCAGTTCTCCTGCCTGTTCTGAAATGTAATTCATCAAAAAAAGGCAATGAGAATTAAACAAAAACAAAGTATTTCACATAGTATTTAATCGTAACTTTCTTTTCTCCAAAAGTTTTTCTTTAACAAATACAAGCTTAAAAAAAGGTTGAATTAAAATATTTGAACTTTTTAACACCATAATGTCCAACTGAGAAACTGAATAACGTGCTTATTAAAATTATATATATACATGTACCTATGTCCTGTTGGTTCAATTTCTCCAACTCCCTCTGCAACTTCTCCAGCTCCCTCGGCAATTTCTCCAGCTCCCTCAGCTTTGCTGCTTGTGCTAAAAAAAGAAAAGATAAAATGATGAGAGTCCTGCCACATGTCTGTCCTGCAAATTATGTAAAATACCTTCTTTTACAAGATAATGTAAAATCTCCTAAGTTTTTTTGGTTGACTAGATGTAATGATTCATGTCATGGACTACTCTAATAAGACGCGCTGTGTGAAGCAAAGGCATCGAAGGCATTGAAGTATTCCCTTTTGCCAACTTCTGAAAGTATTCTGGCAGATGGCCGCTGAAATATATTTCAGCATAATAGAACATGGTTGCTATTTTTTCCTCCACTGTTACAGGAGTAGTCAAAATAAACACATTGTTTCTTTTTGACTGAAAAGTATTTTAAAGAATGAAAAACAATGGTGCATTCGTCTGAAGAAAAAAAAATTAATGAAAAATATGGGTTGAAATCAATGGTGGTTTTGTTTGTATCAACACCATCACTCCGCTCATTGCCTCCTGACCCACTGACCGTCATTCTCTCGCTGTAGGTGCCTCAGCTCCACCCTCTGCTCAGCCAACAAGCCGCTCATCTCTCTCAGCACGGCATGGATGTCCTGTGGGCAGGTGGGTTGGTGCAGAGAGACGTTTTCAGGTTGCCTCGTCTGGTTATCTCCAAGAGGAATTAATTCATTGTCAGACTCTTGTTGAGGCTGAGCTGTGGAGTGAGAGCAGATCAGCAGCAACAGTGGAAAAAACATTGTCACCTCCATCCTCAGACTGGCAGAGTGTCCAGTTCAGCTTTGTAGCATCTGTACTAACCCCATCCTTGAGTAATGTTTTATCCTGATCAATCATTGCCAGAAGGTGTTTATCAGAAAAACATCAAGGTCATAGATAAGATTATACTGCTTACTTATAAACACAGCACATAAATGGTAATAATTTACCGGTGTGTAGGATGTAGTGGCCAAATGCTTTGAATACAAAGTTTATTAAAATTCTAACAGGGCATATTTTCAATGTTGTGAGGGCCTAAGATATCTCACTGTGTAACTTTAGGGTTTGTAAATACATTTTTACTACAATGAAGATTATCAAAAGTTCATATATGATGCCTCCACCGACAGGCTTGAGTCATTACTTGTTATTCTCTTAACACTGTAGATACTGACAGACTGAACTTCCCTCTCCACCGGATTAAACATTAATGTCATAAGGTCATATCTAAATGTAAGGGCTGTAGATTGGCTGCGATAAACCAACCCTTAGGATAAAACAATGTTCTGAGTGTAATAAAGATAATTTTTCTCTCTCCGCTTCCTCAATAAATTGATCAGTGGGATAAAGTCTGGTTTTTGAAAGGCAACAAAACAATGCTAGACACAAATCTAGTGGAGGTCACGAGTACTCGTTACTGCCGCTGCCCAAGGACACTTCGGCATGCAGATGCGGAAGACTGTGGATTGAACCGCCAACCTTCTGTGTTGTGACCATGTCAAACATAACCACTGTTATAAAAAGAATCATACATGAAGCCAATCAGGGGCGTTTCTAGGATTGAAAGAAAGGGGGGGCTTAGCCCCTAAGGAAGCTGAATGTTTGCGCGCGTAGCGCGCGCCAATTTTTTTGGGCTCATTAGGGGCTGCGGACATCCATTGTTTCAGACAGTTCATAGATTGGTTCAATCAGAAAGAGTGTGATTTTTCTGTGTATCTTTGCTTGCATTCATTCAGTATAAGATAACAGAAGAGACAGAATTTCAGGGTCATTGTGAAATTTGACAACACAAATATGAACTTTTTTCAAATAGAGAGAAATAATTTTCCTGCTTGTAAAGGAAAGGTGGATATACTAGTTTTGACTAGGGCGGAGCTGTCAACTCTGCTAAAGAATCTTCTAATATCCATCTGGTCAATGAATTGGATGATATACCGGTACAATAGCGTTATGAGGGACACTATGACATTTAGTTTTCACTAGCATTAACTGATTATAAACAACAACATTCTATATGCACTGATATTATTGTTTTAAAATACTAGAGATAGATATTAATGCAAAGAATAGAGAGCTGTCGATAGTTATTTCTTACATTTCAAATTTGCTTGTTCACACTCTTGCTCACTGGAGACATTTTCTAACAAAATAGCTAGCTAGCTAGCTTAGTGTTAACATAGCTCATTACAATATTCCCTTTCATTTGCCTCAAGTAAACCTAAATTTAAGCAGGTAACAATCGTTAGAAACTACAGATAGCCACATTCTGTAACTACCTGTACTTACAATTTCACTCCGTGCATCATTTACTATGAGCTAAACTCCTTGGCTGTAATCCTGCTGTCTTGATGAGAGACGTTACTTGGCAGAGTGAGAAAGCCAGCGCAGCAGCGATGCTGACTCCCCAAGGTCCTGGTGCCCGGCCTTTTTTGTTAAGTATGATGAGAGGCTATTTGATTGTAATTTGATGTTGGAGAAAACATACAAACCAGAAACACACTCACATATGTAGCATGTTAGAGTTATAAATAACTTGTCCATGTGTAAAACATTAGTTCAATTTAAAAAAAAAAAATTAAAAAAAAAAAATTAAAAAAAATCCCAATAATTATTTGGGGGGGCTGAATAACATTTTAGGGGGGCTTCAGCCCCCCTAAAACAGGCCTAACGACGCCCCTGAAGCCAATGAAGACGGACACCATCAATGATTTCCTTCAACTTACGTGTATTGTCTGTACCAACACCTAAAATAGCATTTTACTGTGTGCCACAGAGAACCTTGGATCCCACCTTTAATCACATGTTAACTTTATCAAATACACATAAATGTCACGATGTAGAGACGTCCCAAATGGTCGAGTCTACGAAAGAATTGACCCTGCAAAAGTCTAAGAGGGTTTAAAACACTGGCTGGCGTTATGAGACACGTTCAACGCAAAAATCGAAAATTGTTGTCTGCTCACCACTACGGCGCCAGATTATTCTGTCTTGTCCGAACCTCCGTGTGCCTCGCTGCTCGCCTTTTCATCCTCGTTGTAAATGACCCATTAATGCCCTATTGTTTTTTTGATACACTTATTTTGAAATGGTTTCTTTTATTTTGAAAAGGCACTTCCTTAGTAAACACAGAAGAGATCGCTACTTCGCGGTTGCATGAAAAGTATACTTTTGTGGTTTTTTAGCACCTGGCTGAGAAAGGCAAAAGTTCCTACTGTGTGTTTACATGTCACGGATTGTAACAAGAAGAAAATAAAGGATTGTGAACCATCAGTAAAAGAGAATCTGAACATCATTCAGCCGGCGATGCTACACTAGTCTCCTCTCGGATCTCCGAGCCAGCCAGCACCCTGCCGCTCCCGGCCTGCTCCTGCATTTCATCTCAAATAAACTCTGCTACTTCTTCTAAATACCAGCATTTATGCCGGCGTTTCTACACTAGGGGCAGGTGGGGCACAGCCCCACCAGATGGCGTTGTTGTGCAGAAAGCTAAATACTGCATATCTGAACTTTGTAGCAAAAAATTTTTTTTTTTTAAATTTTTTATGCAAAGTAGCGTGAATGTGTGTGTGAATAAACGACTCACAAGCATTATAGTCTTGTTTTGAAGTAATTTGATTCATGTGTGTTTCTGTCTGTGTGCTCGCTGTGTCAAACGCTTCCCTCTTGCCGTACGTCTCTGCTGTGAGCACAACGGGGCAAGCGTCAGACCAGTGCCATGGGAGCAGCAGTAATAGCGATGCTAACGGGACCGTAGCCTACGGAGTTATTGACCCGACATGAAGCCACATGATCCGATCCACCCAGCAGAGAGAAGCGTTCGTTTATGAGGATGAGTGTGTTTGGAGAATAAGCTCCCCAACGTAAGCTATCTAATTGAATGTAAAATTATTTCACTGGCCAACCCATTTGACTTGACTACGTTACACAGATTATTTTTCTGCAGAAACAGATTTACTGTGATCAACTGAAACGTGAGTATTTATAGTAGTACTATATTCAGTTTTTTACATAGTTAATCTTACCCACCACCTATTTCCTAAACTGAAATGATTATAATCTGATGAATTTTGAAGTAATAAACTTTTATTTTTGCCATGTAAAAGTCTGTTAAGGAGTTAACATGGCACATGTATGACTTTCTATATCTGTTTATTTTTGTTGAATGTTCCTCTATATAAACCAACTCCAGATGAAACCATATGAACCTGAAACTCAAATCCAAGAAGCTTAATACCTATTTGACAGTTATCTTTAGGTTTTATCTGTGTTTCTGCTACACAACAGACTCCCTGTGTTCTTACACTGCAGCGCTGTAATCAGTGTAAAGATACGTCAGCAGAAGTAATTTTCTAATTTCCGTATAATTCACCAAACAACTCCTCCAGTGTGATGTAACCCATCATGCTGGATATGAAACATTCATTTACTCAGTGTTTGTTGATCGTATCCCAGTGGGAGGTGATGAAATCTGTAAATACTGTACAGTCATCATCTTTATGCCCTTTATACTCTTCTTCTTCTTCTTCTTCTTCTTCTTCTTCTTCTTCTTCTTCTTCTTCTTCTTCTTCTTCTTCTTTGTTGAGCAACGTTTGATTTCAAGCCGTGATAATCTATCGTAATTATTTTTTCATGAAGACTGAGACACGTAAAATTTTGTGGATGTAATAACATGACGTGTCGACGAGGTTTAATGTGAAGCAGATGAAGACGTCAGTGAATTTAAGTTTGAACGTTGCTTCTCTTTGAATTAAACGTGATCCACCATGTTCTTCATCCTCAGAACTGAAGGATCTTTCTGTACATCGTGTCCTCCTCACGTTACTACTCGTATATTCCGTGTGTGACAGGAACGTAAAGGAGACTATACGAGTCCTGGGAGACTCTGGGTGTCACTGCATGTAATTACAGTGTCATTGACTGTAATTAGGTGTGTTGTCCTCACTAAGCTCCACAACCACTGTGATTAGGACCAGACTCTAATTTCACACTGAGCTGAGGCGACGTGTCAGAAAGGCAGTTTATCTATTTTCTATCTTCTCTCCAGCGGTCTCATTACAAGGTGTTCGAAGCTCCTGTTGAAACGTTAGATTCTGAGCAGCAACGCTCGCAGGAGTCTTTGGTTTCTAATGGACACACATCTGCACATTTACATTTGAAACAAACACCCAGAGGCAGGGAAGTCGTCCGACACAGCTACTTTACAAATACACATAAAGACGGCGTCAGAAATATACAGACAGTATTTACATGCACAGACTCCTGCACACGTCAGAACTTTGCACACGAGGATTCTCTGGCTAATAAAGGGGTAAAATCGGGTATTTACACATTAAGACTATCCAGTTATCTTTTTATTCTTCTAACGAATCCTTTGAAAATACCAAAACTTACAATGAATTGATCTGGATATCAAGAAGTGCTAGTAAATCCAGATCCTAAAGTCTGGTAGGGTTTTAGTCATCAGTTCCTTGGAATACCCAACTTAGAGTCGAACTTGTAGGCAGGTTGAAGTCCTGACTTTCAGAAACATATGTATGAAGTCAGAAAGTATTGATGGCATCTCTGCGTTTTTCTTGAGAAATTGCAAAAATTAAATAGGAAAAAAATCCCTTTTTCGTAATGATAAAGAAAATCATAAAGAAAATGATCCTAGATTCACCCTCATTGGTCCAATCAGCTTCAAAGGGTCGTGGGCTGTTCCTTGATTCAACACTTCCACAATTACAAAGTAATTCTGCTCATAAGATTCACACATTATTCCCTCTGATATCAATGAAAATTCTGAAAAACTTCTGAAAAAGATAAATCCTGAATCCTCTCTCTGATCCGGAGCCAAACTCGAGCGGCTGCTCCCTGATCCACATCTCATTCCTCCAGGTTTCATCCAGTAGTTTTTGTGTAACGCTGTTAACTACCAGACAAAAAACAGATGAATCCTAACCTCTATTACTGTGGTGGGAATATTGTTTGATTTGAATCCCAGAGGTTAAACATGCACACTGTACTGTGGACACACCCAAACACAAGCATGCATGCAGACTAATGCACAGATAATAAAACCACACATATATATATATTTATTAGATTTCACTGCTGCACACACGGTGCCACTCGCTCTGTCACAGACACACAAAGTTCAAAAAGTCAGGTGAGGATCTCCAGAAGGCAAGGGGGGGTCAGGTGGGTCATCACCGTCACCACGGCAACAAGCAACACAGTGATGCAAGCGCGCATGATGTCATTGAATCAATCTGTCGTCTGCGGCCTCCGGGTGTTTTTGTTACCACAGGAATTATCGGGGGATTTTTTTTTTGTTCTCTGCTCGCGAGTAAACTCCGGCTCCGCTGCTCTGACACAACAACACAAAGGCAGGATTATCTACACAAACTTTATTGTTTGAAAGTGCACAAACAGAACGTCGTGGAGGCGTGTCCACGGTGCAAACGAGTCACAACACAGGAGGTAGTTCTCTGGAGGTTTGGAGCAGAGCAGTCGTGGCACATCCCGGCAACACAAACTCTCACAACATTAGATACGTTTACATCAACTGAGATATTCAAATATTAACACAAAAAAACTATCATGGTCAAGTTCTTACAGTAAACAATCCATTTTTTATATTTGGGGATAAAAACATCTTTAAGTATAATTTGTATTAAAGTTTTAAAACCTTATCGTGACTGTGTGGGTGTGGTTTGTTCAGATTTACACAAACTAACACGCCACAACTGGCGTTTCACATTTCCAATCAAATACTACACAGAAACATGATCATCCTTTTCTACCTGTTATATGTGAATTAAATATATTCAAATATATATTTTATCATGTATTTTGATTCAGTTTAAATTAAAATGATTAGAGCTTCACCTTTGGGAGCCGTCATGACATTCACCTTTATTCTGAGTCTGTGCTTAATTCATTATAGGAGCAGCATGGAAAATAATCAGCTCATTAGAAATATTGTTTTAAGCAGGATCATTGCAGTTCATGTAAATGCTAAAATCATATTTATATCTGTATTCATCGAGTTTTTCGAATGTCAATAGTGAAAATAAGGGTATTCCTTCAAAATAGATATAACATTTCAGAACAAAACTAGACATGAATTGACAAAATATCCCAATTATCCAGAAACACAGTGCACACAGTAATATCATGTAGAATTTCCACATCATAGACTGAATGTGAAGATGAGGAGCCGACTTGTTCCTCTACAGTTTATGATCCAAGATCCTCAGAAGGAGCAGCTCTGTTCTCACAGTTTGGCAAAAAGCAGCAGAGTCCATGAAGGAGCAGGTTGGAGTTCATCTGATCGGAGTTGGAGGTTGTTTACATGAGAGCGAGAGGCGACAACTTCCTTATTTCCACCAAACCAGAGCATGGTATAAAATTAAAACATTTAAATGTGCAGCAGAGCAACATTGGCAGATTCACAGCGCAAGAAAAAACGTCAAAGAGCGGCTTTCATACATGTGTAGCGTTAGATCATCACATCAACCAATCAGATGCTGTTTAGATTCAATATTTATCTCGTTAACGGACATTACTGATCCACTAGGCAGCAGCATGTGACTTCATGGCAGCGTTTACAACACAGCTGAACACGACACATGCTGGTATACGTGTTTAGATTCACAGCTGGATTCAAACCAGCCGACACAAAGAGATACTGAGGGAACTAGCATGCGTCACATGCTCGGGTCAAACCTTCTGTGACAGAGACACTTTAGATATTTGGGGAAATTCCTTACTTTTTGGCAGAATATCAGATAAGAATTTGGCAGAATTTGATGAGAATTGTCCCACAGCTCGACATTTCACCTCCGGGCAGGTAAATCAAAGTTTGTGGGAACATCTACTGGTGAGGCGACATGTACATGAGAATGATATTTAACTTCTTATCTGACTCTTGGCAAGAAGGCGTATGAGGCTATTTCTGATTCTTTTATATGCGGATAAATCAGAGAACTCACAGGCTCATAAATCAAAGAAAAGATTTTCATAGTTTATAATTTTCTAATCATGATTTAAAAAAATGTGCTCCGTGTTGGTTAGTACAAAATTAAAACATGAGGAAATATTAAAATGGTCACTTTTATCAGGAAACATTCTCTTCTCAATCAAAGAATTCAAAAACTGGCCGATAACTAAATAATTTAGCAATTAAACAATATTCATTAATACGATGCAAAGTGTTTAAAATGCAGATCATTGAAGACTGGAACAAAAGAGGCTCTAAACCGACCAATCAGCAACGACATTCTAAGAACACAGGCTGGATATATTTCATATTTAAATTAGGGCTGGGCAAGTTAACTCGTTTCAATCGAGTTAACTCAAGTTAACTTGAGTTAACTCAAGTGATGAGTTAACTCGATTAATTATTTTATCTCGCATTCACTCAGGTTTGATTATTTATTGTTTTATTGTGAAAGTCAGGCTTTTATTTTGTGAAAGTCTGTTGCTGACTGCTGCAGAACAGGAAAAAAGAAAATAATTGGCGGATAAACAATCGAGTTAACTCATCACTTGAGTTAACTCGATTAAAACAAGTTAACTTGCCCAGCCCTAATTTAAATATCACTTATTGAATTTAAAAACATATTTCTTCCCTTTTCCTCCAGCGCAGACAACACAACAACCAAAGACGGGAACTTAAGATGGACGACTCGTCTCCACTGTTCAGATTAATGAAGCCGAACTCCGCAGCTCGGTAGTGCGGTCGATACACAAGCTTTCCGTTTGGCCCCTATGACACTAACATGGAGGAGGCGGGGCTCTGGCTGCACCACCAGGGGGCGACAGAGAAGTGTTGGGCAACAACGAATTGAGGAGCCTGGCACATGAGACAGAAATCCGTCCCACTGCGTCCGGCGAAGTGGAGAATGATCGAAAACTAAAAGTACGACAACGCTTTCCCTCCACTTACGACAATCCCCCCCCCCCGTTTCTCCTCTCACAGCAGATGTTGGCACAAAAATCAAGAGTTTTACATTTGAGCTCCTGGTAACGGTGCGTCTCACCGACTTGAGACGTGGTTACTGGTTCCTGTCTCGCACTGGACAAGATGCAAAACTGTCCACAGACACAACAGGTAAGAAACCAGAGGAGATGCTGCTGATGCAACAACAACAACAACAACAACAACAACAACAACAACAACAACAACAACAACCCCCTCTTCGCCTTTTCTCATTGTAAAGCTGATAAAAACCGGCTTGAGATTCTCTTGTGCTAAGACGGTTTTTAAAATCGTTTTCTCTATAATGTAAATGTTCGTTAGACAAACAAAAACTGTACAGACGAAAAGAATAACATCTTCCAGTGAATTCAACAACTTTTTCTTCCTCATTTTACCAGATGGAATCTCGAGGCCTCATGCATCGATTTTGAAATAAAGTGAATCCCGGCAGAATCTCTCGATCAGCGTTGAGACGAAGGACAAACGGAAACAAAGAGAGAGACTCTGAGTCGGGCCGGGCCGGTTCAGGGGTGAAACATATCAAAACAAATATATATGTGAATCGAACTGTAAGAATAAATACGATCCTTCTGTTTGCTGCTTAACAAATATCCTCATATTGTGCATGTGTGTCGTCTCACGGACGTCAACATGCAGCGGTTTTGAAATTCCACCGACATGGGAGCTGCTGCAGGATCAGGATCAAGTGTCTGTGAGAGACGGAGAACGTGTCTCCTCCTGGTCGCTGCTGCATCAGGACATCCACAGACAGGAAGTCCAGGTGAGTCCAGGTGAGTCCAGGTGAGTCCAGGTGAGTCCAGGTGAGTCCAGGTGAGTCCTGGCGTCCCGGGCGTCTCCCGGCAGCGTCCGTCCCCGCACCGGGTGATGTCCTCCGGGGGGGGCGAGGCGCTCATGTCCTCAGCTTCAAGATGACCGTGGCCAGGATGAGGAAGAAGGCGTTCCAGCCGAGGGTGACGGCGAAGCCTCGCCACACCATCATCTGAGTCAGACCCCAACCTGCAGGATGGTCACATGGTCACATATTAATATCAAGGTCAAAAGAGACTGACAAAACGTGGGTTATGTTTTTGCAACCGGAAAAGAAAAGAGTAAAGCAACACTCAGGAAAGCTAAACTGTTTTTATATATATTCTAAACATATTAACAAAATCAGGCCATTGTTTTAATTTAATATTCCACGAGGAGCATCATCATGAAAACGACAGCTCTGCAACTTTCTGATATCAATGTGTCAGCAGAAACATATATTGATAGATCTCATTAAATGGAAACAATTCTTAAGACACTTTATTAAAACCTCACGACAAAGAAATAAAACATATTTTTGCTGCAGAATCCAAAGATAAATGCAGATCTTTTCTAAATCGCGTTCACTTCTCTACAGCTTCACAACCACCGGCCCAACATGATCTCTGATGTGATTGAAAGATGGAGCCACAGAAAGTGAAGTCATGTCTGTTTCCCTCATTCATGAACTGAATCTGGTTATGAGCAGCGTCTTCTGTGTATTAAAATAGATCATATCTGCAAAAACCATCAATCTCTGGGTGATGTGATCCAACGAACACAGGAAATCCAGGTTTATTATTATATCATCTGTCATCTTCTATTAGCTCCGTGGAAGCTTATTGAGGCCACAGTGACTGTGAGCCTGGTGCAGAGCCTGGACTTCAGATGTCGGGCAGTGAATCTAA
Organism: Limanda limanda; assembly: GCF_963576545.1. NCBI lineage: Eukaryota > Metazoa > Chordata > Actinopteri > Pleuronectiformes > Pleuronectidae > Limanda > Limanda limanda. The sequence continues at coordinate 24,515,655 of NC_083650.1, forward strand.
TCTGTGGAACGTCTCTCGTCCACCACTGAACCTCGAAGATAAGGTTTGTGAAGCAGGAAGCGGCGCCGCCCACTTCCTGCGTTTGACGCGTATCACGTAACACAGAGCGAGCTCTCGCTGTCCGGACACAACGGCGTCCAGAGACCACACCTCCACACCTCCGATTCCAGGAAGTTCAGTTACACAGGATCCAGAGCTGATGAATGATTCAGACGAGCGGCTGCGGCGTGTACCGTGACAATCTGACGCTCACACGTGCCAACGCCACGCCGGACGAGGAGCTGCTAGCGTTACAGGATCGATGCGTGTTGTGTAACGTGTGTATACATGTTGTGTAACGTGTGTATACATTACCTCTGTACATTATACAGCGGAGGGCTTCAGAGGCGTAGGTCTGAGGCAGAGCCAGGCTGAGGTACCGGAGAGGATACGGGATACACTCCACGGGCCAGATGATCCCTGCAGGTCAGGGCACAGGAGATGCTCTTAGATTCACCAATTCAAATATAGAGGAAGGGATAAGTTTTCATTTCATTTGAATCATCCAAAGCACAGAAAGGGAGGGAAGGAGGGAGATATGAACGCTCCAGTGAGATTTATTTAACTGCTGGTTCCAACTCCTCAATGAACCCGATAATTCAACACAGATTAAATATCTGTTAAATGCTTAATAAAGCTTTAATGGTTTGATACGGTCGACGGCTCCGGTGCAGCGACTGAATGGAGCTGGAGGAGGGATGTGGGGGGGGGGGGAGGTGATGGAGAACCTGACTGAGCCACTGCTGCTTCAGCAAAGATTTCTATATCCTGAACTACAACCAAACCAGAGGCTCGGGGATTCAGGATGTTGAATAAAGGTCCAATAATCCGACACCTACAGGAGTTCTGAAGCCGCTCACACACACAGACACACACACACGTGGGTCCGAGGCGTACCGCAGAGGATGAGGTTTGGGTAAAACACGCCCAGCGCGGCCTGGTTGGCGCTCTGCTCGTCGTCGATGGCGGCGGAGATGACGAGGCCGAACGAGATGCCGGTGACGCCCTGCAGCACGATGAGAATGATGACCAGCACCAGGGAGCCTTCATTAGGCATCTGCAGAGAGAGAGAGAGGGGCAGAGGGGCGAGGGAGACAACAGGCTCGTAAATGTCTCGAGTGTTTTCATGAAGAGAGCTGAGGTGGAACTAAAGAGAGAGGAGAGGGGGGGGGCAGAGTTAGAACCAGGACAAACACACGGTTCTACAGAAAAAAATCCACAATATTACAACCTACAGATGCAAGTTTACTTTTGAATCTATTTTCAGTGGTTTCCTTTCTCTGAAAAACTCGTTTCTCAAACTTATTCTTGGAAACAAGCTTCCAGTTCTCAGCCTTTGTGTGGAACTCGTTTCAAAGTCTGAGGTTTTAATAGAAAACTCGTCTCCGAGGACGTGATGTCATGTTCCAGAGAAACCGAGGTGGCAATCAGCGGATTAATTAAGACGATTTCCTCCTGTTCAAAGTGGAATAAACACAAGTCTGAAAGTGTCAGGACTCAAAGTGATAACTCTGTGAGCTCGGAGAGAATGTGCGGACGTGTGTGTGTGTATGTGTGTTCTCTCAGTGTGTTAAGACACTATCCGTCTCCCCTGACAACGTGCAAAAATAGCCCTGCACCCGGAGGCCACATGACCACTCGGTTGCCACAGCAATCAAGGTTGTTGTCGTGGCGATCCCGCAGTGATCCCTGGAAACGGGCGGCGCAGGAAGTGATTTATGGAGTCGTGGTCTGTTTGGACTTCAGCACCTTAATTAACCCACACATGGACACACGGACACACACTGACACACACATTGTAACACACAGACGAGAACACACACACACTCACTTAGACACACACACATGATCTCTATCCTGTCTTTGCCTGTATTGATCCCATCCAGGGTCACAAAGTGATCGATGACCTCTGTGACCTCCAGAGATTTCCACCCTAACTCTCCTGCTGTCTGCTGCTGCTGCCTCGTGCACATCTCACAGAACAATATTAATTATATCATATCAGACAATAACAGTGTGTGTGACGGGCGAAATGAATTATCATGACTCTAATGTTCTGGAGGTAAAGTCCCATTTTTCCTGATGTGATTAAAATGCAAATGAGCGACTAACAGCTTCCGACGCAGCAGGTCGTGAACGCAGTGACCTTTCAGAATATCTCCTTTAAACAGACGCTGGTCACGATAATAATACGATTAAATACGACTCAATACCCACATCTGCCTTTAATGTTTAATGCTATATTTCAATGTGTGATCAGGATATGTGTTTTATATTCATCATTTTCAGTTTTAGCTGCTTTCTGCATTCTGTATTGCTGTTTTGTCAGAACCTTGTTAAAGGTGCTATTCAGCTTAAATGTATTATTATTATTAAGAGTCCAAATAATGAATAAGTCAAAAGTAATTATAATAATAATAAAAAAATCAGTTTTACTTATCCGACAGTGTTCTCAGTAAAGAATGAGCCAGATTTCCCTGTGGTGAGTTAGAGAATTATTAGAGAAACAAGCAGCAAATAGAATGTGTGAGTGTGATACTTTAGATTTAAATATAAAATAAATACAAATTATTGAAACATATAGGTTTGTTTCTATCATTAAAAAATTCTTTACATATATATATTATATGGTTGTTTTATTGTTTATGTTGTATTTCCTTGCCTCCACTATCTTGTTTTGGTTCCTGAAGACACTCGGATCAATAGTTTCCTCTCATGTGGAGAGCGTGTGCGTGTGTGTGTGTGTGTGTGTGTGTGTGTGTGTGTGTGTGTGTGTGTGTGTGTGTGTGTGTGTGTGTGTGTGTGTGTGGACACGAACATTGAAGGCGAGCAGGATGAAGAGCAGCAGCAGGATGATCTGGACGCTGATGACGAACAGCTGAGAGAAGAGGTGAGCCAGCATCGTCTCCATGGAGCTCACACCTGGAAACAGCACAGAGTCAAATCAAAGATCCTCTGAATAAACAAAATCCCTCACATCAGCCATTCTCTCACTCATTATACAACATTAATTCTTCCATTAAAATATATGCAGAGTCATCAATACGTTTAAAACAGTTAAAGTAATAATATAAAGGTAGTAATTCTTCTTTCTTGCTGGTGAACACCATCACACGCTGCTGTGATCATGTGACTCCCTCTACTGGTAACATCTCAAATTACACGTCAATTATTTATCTTGGAAGCTTCATTCTGCTGCAGTTGAAAGATTTGAATGAATCTAAGAATATAAGAGAGTCTGTGAGTCTATAAACATCCTTCACCTTTATACTTCACTGTTTTCTATTAAATGTATATTTAAACACAAGTATTTATTACTGACATGTGAAAGACAAGCAGCAATAATAACTACAATCAATCATAAAAAGGGGGAATTCAAGTTTTGTATAAAGTGTTTGCATTTAAAAGACTTATTTGTGTTTTTTTATCAGTTTTCCTGATTAAAAGCTGCAGGGAATTACAAAGAACTCAGAAAGTGAAAGCATGAAGCTGAAGAAGTGTAATGATGAAGTAAAATAGGACGTTTACAATTAAGATAATTAATATAGAACAAAGTTAAACACACAATCAGTGCAGTTAAATCTTTACAACATACAATCACATGAAGCGATGCCAAGTATGATGGCAGATCTGGTATCAATAGAAGCTGAGGTCATTTTATAAAACCGTTAATCTACTGAACGTGTTGCGTGTGAACTTTGACCTCTCACCTGCGACAAAGCATCGGTCCAGAAGCCCCTCCTTCCTCTCCAGGACGAAGGAGAGAGCCGTCAGACCCACGGCCAGATAGAAGGTGATACTGGACGGGGAGAGAGGAAGAGGAGGAGCCACGAGGAGCACGGGTTTATTGTCCATATTGAGTTTATTGGTATTAAAAGGGGTCGAAGCTTGAATTCAACCAGCTCGCTTCCCACTGACCTGAGAACAGCTCCAGGCATCACAAATATGGTGAAGTCTGTGTTCTCGTCTCCGTAGATCGGCTCCTCCATCTACAAGAGGACAGGAACAAAAGATTAATTATTTTTAGCTTGATTCTTATTCCTCTGGTTTGATTGTTGCTTCAGATCTTTTCTCACCTTCACCGGCAGCGACACCAGGTACGACATGCTGCCCAGCTTGTGGTCCACAAAGTCCTGCAGGTGAAGTGAGACAGATCATAACTCCAACTGCATTCTCATCAACTTTCAGTGGAATTAATCAAATCAATGACATATCATCGGTAAAACTCATATTCACAAATCACAGGTTGTTTCTGTCATGATGACAAATGTAAAAACAAATGAAGAGTCTGGTCTTGTGTTGTTGTGGAACAGCGTCAATAACAGAAACCAGTGAAGTGGCACTGATGTTGATATTGTAAAGATGCTGCTGCTGTTGTGTTGCATGTGTATTTATTGTACACTATAAATATCGTGTGTATATAATATTTGAAGCTAATGAAACAAAAGGAAGGAAACACATTTGTACCTGAAAAGCCTCGTGAAGCTTCTTCTGCAGCATTAAGGCAATTTGTCGATCTAGAAAAAAACATAAACAGCAAAAGTGAGCTTCTCTGTAGATAATTGATAATAGTTTTTACTTCTATATTTGTCATATACAATTTAGTTGATCCTTTAAATTTTAATAAATAGAATAAACTCACATGTAGGATAAAACTTAAACCTTAAGCTAGATGAACAGTTTGGATCTTACTTGTCAGATCCAGCCACACGTGCACTGATCCTCCATCCACCACCTCCCTGGAAACATGCCGCTGCATCATCCTGTGGAGCCAAAGAGTCAGGATCTGCTTCACATACGCTCTCATTGAATTATTAAATTATAGGATTATTTTACAGAGCTCGTATCAAACTTGTCCCTTCATAAAATCAGGTCTATTATTGCTCTGTGAAGTGTGAAGGTAATTGAACAGTTCAGATCAGTGAGGTGAAGACGTGGAGGAGAAGAAACCTGAAGAACGTCTGTCACATGATTCAGGTGTGTGTGGGACAGGAAGGAGCAGACACACACACACACACACACACACACACACACACACACACACACACACACACACACACACACACACACACACACACACACACAGTGAATCACACCCAACACAACAACTCATGCCCTTTAACATTCTCGACTGACTCATCGACACATGATTAAAAGTTTGAAGCTGGTTTGATTTGTGTTTGTGTGAGTGACAGGAATGGCATTTGGATTATAATCTGATTTCATTTGTTCTGGATTTCTTAATAATTCATTAACAACTACTTCAGTCAAATCCTCCCTGAGATGCAACGTGTGACACAGCCTCTACTTTACAGATAATCTCTCTCTGCATGTTAAACATTGTGCTGCTGCAGATTTGCTACTTTAATACCTTTACTATTATGTATGGTTTATAATAAAATGGCGAGGTGGTGATTAGCACTGCTGCCTCACAGCAAGAAGGTTCTCGGTTCAAATCCTTGTCTTAATTGTCTATGAATGTGAATTCTACAAATGTCGGCCCTGTGATACACTGGAGACCTGGAGTCATGTCCCACCTTCCAACAAGTTTCTATAAAATTAGTTCAATAGTTTTCGTGTCATCTTGCTGACAGCAATACAAAAGTAGTTATAGGACCTGGACTGCTGTTCAAGCTTTGTGTTGTTATAATAAACTCATATTGACGTAAGAACAACTGAAGCTCTTGATTTAACCACTATGTGTTTCAACAAGGAGCTTTTCTTCATCAAGCTTTTAAGGTCTAAAGTTTAAAGTCAGGACTTTTATATAAACGTTTTTCAAACCCATTGACACATTTATCCTTTATACTATGTTGATCGGCATTAAGACCTAAATGCTCCACATATGGACACAACACTATAAGTGGATTTGTGGTGATTGAAATTTTTCATGTGACTCCAGCGTGAGCTCAACGTCTCACTGAGGATTTATTTATGATCCTGTGATGTATAAAGTCGAGAATGAGACGGATTCACAATCGTATGTTTTCTATTGGACGTTTGACAGAAGTCGTGATGACACTGTTTGATTTGTTTCTTTGTCGTTTTCATACTTATTTAATGTGTCGATTCTACACAACATATCATCATGGATCCAGTCTTTTCTGTCCTGGTACTAATACTAACAGGTCACATGGTGGCTGATGTCACATGATCGGTGCGTTCACCTTTTGGTCAGGTAGCTGGTGAAGTTCTCCCCGAAGCCGATGACGCCCCAGTACTCTCCATTCTGGATCCCATCGAAAGCCTCTGCATGAGACAAGGGCACCTGTGGACGAAGAGCAACACTTTATATATGATATATAATAATACATATTGATGCACTCTGGGGAAATAGATTAAAATCTTCTAATGTTTGTTATAAAGCAGCTTCACTCGAGTTTTATATAAAGCAGCGAACTGTGTCGCACCAGGAAACGACTTTTCTGTTTCCTAGAAAAACCATGAAGTGAAACTTAGACTTGAGCTTTGAGGTAAACTTTATGAATCAGTGATAACAGAACACGAGTCACAGAAACTACCTGCTTCCTCTTCGGTCGCAGCTCGTGAACATTGAAACCTCCCTCGGGTGAGATTGTGTCTCACGAGGTCGGAGACATACTAAATTTCCCTCGGGATTAATAAAGTATCCATCTATCTATCTATCTATCTATCTATCTATCTATCTATCTATCTATCTATCTATCTATCTATCTATCTATCTATCTATCTATCTATCTATCTATCTATCTATCTATCTATCTATCTATCTATCTATCTATCTATCTATCTATCTATCTATCTATCTATCTATCTATCTATCTATCTATCTATCTATCTATCTATCTATCTATCTATCTATCTATCTGTCTATACCTGCGTGACACTGGTGTTGTCCAGGAAGGAGAGCAGCGTGAGGCTGTACGCCGAGGGGGAGGTCTCGTTGTTCACGACGGCGACCTGCACCCCCCGCGGATCTCCTCCCACGCACAGACAGATCAGAGAGATCTGGATCACGGGCAGCACGAACTGGAAACACAACGAGCTGCAAGCACAGAGGGGGGGGGGGGGGGGGGGGCAGAGACAGTCAGAGGACCAACGTGTCCCTCGTCAAACCTTCTGCTGACAGACGAGAGGAGCGTGGACGTACCCGGGCATTCTCTTCATCCGCACCAGCGTCTTGATCATCAGGGCGGTGATGTTCCTCCACTTGGGCAGCAGGTGTCGGGCTCGCACCTTCCAGTCCACTGCAGAACACACATGGGGGGGGGGTTCAGGTTCTGTTCTCACCAGGTCAACCTCTTGACCTTTGACCTTCAAACTCTGTTCATCCAAGAAGTGACAGAGGGGATTCAAACCTGGGACACTTATGTGATATGCACCTGTTTGTCCACAGTGCCAGCCTCAGGAACAGGAAACAGAAATATGATTTGTAATAAACTGGGTAGAACATTTCTGTCCATGCACCTGAATATTTGGGAACCTCCTCCTCGGCTCCGGCTCCGATGGCGAGAATCGGCCGACTCTCGTCTCGCCCGCTCTCGAACGACTGGCTGTTCTCCAGCGGCGCCCCCTGTGGACTGGATCCTCGTTTGGAGTCGACCTGGTCGTAATTCTGACACAGCTGCAGGAAGGCGTGCTCCAGGGTCTGCAGCAGGAGAACAGGAGTTTACACAAGCTTCTGGTTTATTCATCACCTTACATAAAGCTGCTTTAGAAGAAATCATTTATTCCCCGATCTGATGCAACGTCTCTTTATTGGCTTTTGACAGAACTGGAGAATCTGCATCTGATCCATGAAGGTCCCTGTTCTCACTACCTGCACCCGACCCTCCTGTCCACCAGGGGCTCTACTCACTGCTGCATTGTGCTGCTTCATGACCTCTTCTGGAGGCCCCTCCGCCAGCAAGTGGCCGTTCCGCATGAGCCCGACCTAGAGAGCAGGGGAAACAGAAGAAGACAGAATGAAGAAGTGATTCATAAAATATAGTTTTGTCTTCTGCGTGCTGCCACTTTTTATGGAGAGGAAAGTTTTCATCCTCCTGATGTCAGGGAACAAAATCCAGACAGATCCCGGCTCCTGCACATGACTCGAAACCTCCAGAGCATTTAGAAACTAAAATCTGGGGTTACGCATCTTGCACTTCAGAATGCAAAGTGAAAGAAGCGAGGATCAAACCACCAAGACCTTCTGGTTAGTGGCCGACCCGCTGTACCTCATGCAAGGCACTGCTGGGACTTGAACCCATGATTTATTAGACCGGTGCTTTCATCAACAGCACATCAACAACATTACTTAAATGTTGGGGAAGCCAGTGTGTCAATTTGAAATGAGACTTTTGACTAATGTTTTTGGAGCCAGCTGGTTACAGAGCAGTGGAGGAACTGGTTTTAATAACTTGGCCCCTCCTCTCTCCTCAGTAGGTCAAGGTTTCTGTGATTAAAGTCTATTGTCCCGGACGGAGTCAGAAACAACAAGCCAGCGTGTTTTCATTCCTCGTTGAAGCACCTGACGTTGCTCTGTCCTGGTGAAACAGTCAAAGACAGAAATCAGTGGATCCACCTGATTCTTCCTCCATCAGAATCTCCCTCCACCCGCCTCTCACCTCCACCCGGAGTGGAGACGCCCCGGAGCATCACACAGGGCCGACTGGCTTCAGTGAAGAATTCACAACTCTGTTATTTATGGAGCTGCATCAGAGAGAAGCCGAAATAACTTCTGACATTGTTTCTGAGATGAAGTTTGAGTCTGAAACTCCCCGACATGTGACACTCTGAGAAATAAAGAGAAGTGAAATTTCAGTTCCTTCGATTACTAAGAAACCTGGGGCGCTAGAGAACTCTATTTTTAAAGTGAAGCTTAAGAAAGTAAAATTATAAGTGTGGGAAATTTGGTTTAGACACAAATATTTTTGTTGCGTAGATTGGATTTGTAAGGGTTGGTTTCAGCCCCTCAGAACCATTAAAGGATCTGTAGTAAGGATGATGGGTGGATGGCTTTAAGGGACTGTATATGCACTACACAGTATATAGATTTAGTGGAATCTTGAAAAGAGAAGTGCACTTAACAACAAGAGTCAAAGTTTCATCCACTGAGCCTCACTTTTTAACCACCTCTAGTTTTTACACCTCTCACTGGAGAAGTGAAAAAGCACATTTCCAGAATTTCCAACATCAGAGAATCTACAGGACAAACACTCCACTGTAAAGTACAGGTCTTTATATACAGAGCAGATTAGTGGGGAAAAAGTGAAGGAACTCATGGATTTAATGCAGAGCCAGATATTCAAATGTGTTAAATGTACTGTAAGTTTACAGACCCACTAACTTTATCCCTGCTGCTCATGTGTGTGACCGTTCACCACAAACCAGCCGGTGTTCACAAGTGAACTTTAATTTTAAACCTTTACTTCCTCTTCTCTCTCTGAGTTTCTTCACAGCTTCTGTATTCAAGTGGAATCTGCAGGTTTCAAACTGTAAAATGTGAGTCATGAGTCAAATGTGTATTTTTGGGGGGCGGAGACTATTTCCAGCACATTTTGCTACTGTGGTGAATAATAATGGAATGAATGATGATGAATTTGGTCTTTTTGTGGTATTTATTTAAGTTATTAAACTACAAATAGCATTTTTATTATTTTATTTTGTATTAATTTATTCTTTACTTGAATTTCCCAGCGCTCTGGTCAACTCTGGCTGTTTTTAAATGTGCTTTATAAATAAACTCGACCAATAAACCAAAGGAATAAATGACAAACAGAAAGATTCGAGCTTTAGAAACTAAAAACGTGGTTGTGTGTTAAAGCAGATGAGAGCTTCTACACAAACTCTAGAAGCTTTTTCTCTTTGAGCTTTTAATCGTCCTGTCAAAGCTGATGAAGAATAAACTTCATCAAACATGTTGACACAGAGGAGATATGAAAAGACTCTTTGTTTCTGCAGATGAATGCGGAGGCGCTGCTGTTGATTCTGTAATCCTGAATATCTGGGAGTTGATTTTCTGTGTGTGTCTCTCTCACCACATTGGCTTGTCTGGCCTCCTCGATGTAGTGTGTGGTGATGATGACCGACACTTTCCCCGTCTTCACAATCTCCACCAGATGCTGCCAGATCCTGCACAGCGCAAACAACAACAATCTAATTACACAACGTTTGACCCCAGAGCGAATAAACGATTTCCTCAATCTCAAAGCTTCTCCAGCAGCAGATTCACTGCTAAACGTTGTGGTTGATTAGGAGAAAATAACGTGACGTTCCTGTGAGGTTTGAGAAGATGTTTAGATGTTTAGATTTGGCCTCAGACAGTTGGTTACCTTCCACAGGAGAATTCACTGACAGGTCTGTTCCTGCCCGGGTCACGATATTAACTCTATATTTCTTTAAAGGTCGAAAAATCTATCTTTAATTTAGTATCTCTGCCCAAGCGGTCGTGTTTTCACCTGTTTGTTAGTTGACTGTTTTGTTTTGGCCTGTAGGTAACTTGGTGGAAGGAAGTGTTATCGGTCAGAGGGGAACAAATTCAGTTTTGGTGCAGATAATTTTCACTTCCTTTAACATTATCTGATTATTACATTTTTAATGATTTACCAGGAGATAACGAATGGATCTTGAATCTGGTGCAGCTGAACTGGATTTAAGAGAAACAGTACGAGTGTTGGTGTGTGTGTGTGTGTCTCTGTGTGTGTGTGTGTGTGTGTGTGTGTGTGTGTGTGTGTGTGTGTGTGTGTGTGTGTCTGTGTATGTGTGTTACACTACATACTTGGCCCTGAGCACAGGGTCCACTCCCACCGTTGGCTCGTCCAGGATGAGCAGCTCTGGATTCTGGAGCAGAGCCGCTCCGAGGGAAACTCTGCGCTTCTGACCCCCGCTGCAGCAAACACACAGGACACAGGAACCAATCACAAGCCGGCTCCTCCACCACGCTCTCAAATGTTGCGTCACTGATAAACACATGCCGCTCGTTCCCGAGGGAGGAGGGAACCCAGAGCAGAGTCAACACAACCTGCAAGACAAACCTGCCAGACAACACTGAGGGAAACAACCTGACCTGACCCACAGGGGCGCTGGGAGGCACTCTGAGAAATCCATCTTAAGGCTTTGACTAGAAAAACATAAATTCTTTAAAAAAAAAATGCTATGACTCAAAAAATCGCAAATTGATTCTACACTGTATTCGAGACAAAATAAATTATATATCTATAATATCTGAGGTAGAAACAGATGACGAGTCAGTGCCACTCGCTGTGTTTATTCATTCCAAGAATACTTGACACACTTTGTGTAGTAAACAGCTTCAGCTGCGTGTTTGTGTCTCTGCAGCCGAACCAGAGAGGAGACCAGGAAATGAAGATCTTTAATAAAACAGATCTTAGATATTAAATGTTACAATTCAATAACAATAACAGGGAAACAGAAGCGGCAGCTGCGGCTCAGTAGCACGACAGACATGTGATATAAGTATTAGGTTTGTTTTGAAAGGGACTCTCCAGGAACACAAGGCTCTTTGTGATGCTCGGGGATGTGACTCATACCAGGAACAAGAGATAATGATTATTTTCCTCCAACAACCGCAGAATATACACTGTGCATTACACAGGTGTAAAACCTTTTTTCAATTTGCATTGCTTGATTTATTTGCTTTTTTACTCTTCGTGTGAAAATGTGATTATCCAGCATCACGACCGTCTTACATAAAGTACACAAATATCCGTCTGTAGCAAAGCAGAGGGATGTGAACCTGCAGCTAAATGATAATTATACTTTTAGGATGAAATTTGGCAACACTGGCATAAATATAAAAGACTCCACAGCAAGTAGATTAAACAAAGTTGATCTCTCCTGTTTGGCTCATGATTGAATTCACCTGCAGTTAATCTGCTCTACGCCACAAATCAAACATAATCATTAATCCGTTGATATGATTCACAGTCACAGACATCGCTGTCGTGTGGTTTTACCTGAGCTTTCGGACCAGGCTGTGTTTCTGAGGCAGGTCCAGGAAGTCGATGAGGAAGTCCATGCGCGCCTGGGTCTCCTTCGCCGTCAGGCCGTGGACTCGGCCGAAGAAGGTCAGGGTGTCGCTGATGGTGAACTCGCTGTACAAGGCCAGATCCTACGGAACACAAGAGAAGGTTGTGTTGAATATGTGTGTGTGTGGATTATATTCTCTCGATACCTCGTCCTGGTTCATTGACACTTTTCTGTCCGTCCTATTTCAATAACAAAGCACAACTTGGATGTTTCAACCAAAGAAATCAACAGTAAGTTAAGTTTTGTTTGAATCGGATGTTCTCTAAGCAGATCAGCGTCTGTACTGTTTTCTGAGCACTAATACAGAAACCCTGGACTCAGCACTTTTAGCTTTTCCATAACTCAACGGATTAATATCTAGATTAGCTACTTAAATAATAATCCACACATACATTTCTCTGTAACCAGGATGAACAGGGTTTATTTCCCCCTGCTGCTGGCCTCAGACGACACAAGGTGTCACATGACTCCCTCTCCGGGTCACAGATGCTCACACGTGTGTTTTCAGCCTCCTCACATTTCCACTCTGACTGTAACGAGCCAACAGAGGCTGAATTAAACCGAGCCCTCGAGCAAGGCACTTGATCCCTATTCAGTGAACGTCGGGTGATAATTGGCTTTCACCAAACACACTTTAACACGTTACAGGTGTAACAGGCCAAATTAAACCCGGGTATACTTTGGCCCGGGCCAGAGTATACCCCGGGGTGTAAAACAGCCTAGGCCTGTTAATTTATAAAGTTAATTTATTATATTTAATGTGTAACACTACTGAGAAGTGTTTTGATCTTTGTGGATGTTTTGATGTTGTTATCAGTTTTTCTGGTTGAAGTTATGAAAGTCTATTTTTTAAAGTTTTAAGATTTAAGTTAGTGAGCTTTCTCCCTTAATTTACCTGACAAAGCTCAACCCCCAATAAAATGTTGAAAAATTAAGTCATTCTTTGGTATATCATTCAACACTTCTGATATCATGGGGGTATAATCTGGCCTGAGGGGTATGAATTGGCCTAGGCCATAATATACCCGGGTATAATCTAGCCTAGGCCCCTTTAACCCCGGGTATAGTCCGGCCTGGGGGTAAACTATGGCCTGTTACACCGGGACAAACAGGGTTTACATGTGGAGCTGAGTGAGGAAGTGGACTTAGTTTTTAGTTCCCTTAATACAAATATTACATACATATATTACATATACACATTACACATACTTTCAGGCAGAGCTGAGATTTCAAAGATGCTGTGTTTACCTGCGGCATGTACCCGACCTTCCTCCCCGGCACGTCGTGACCCGGGAAACCAGGAGGCCGGCCCAGCACGGTGATGTGACCCCCGGAGATTTTAAGCGTTCCCACGATGCATTTCAGCAGCGTGGTCTTCCCGCAGCCGCTGGGGCCCAAGAGACCGTAACTGCAACGGACACAGAGTCACACAGGGTTTCAGACTGTGGAATTCTGTGTTTTAATTCTTCAAATGATTTGCGTGAAGCGTTGAAATACAGAGATGTTGCTGTGACTGTGGCTGTTGCACTTTCGCTCTGGCACAGAAACGGTGACCCGGCTCCCACGTGGTGGATGAGGAAGCAAAGTGAAAGAAAAGCACTGGGGTGTGTCTGCACACTCACTGATTCACACTGATGTAAACACTAGCTTCAGGGAACCAGTTTAAATGATGGGATCAAACAAGGCAGCAAGGGAGCGACGCAGATTGAGTGTTTTAAAGATGAACTACAGTTAGACTCAGTCCAAACTTTAAAGATCTGACCAGCAAAACTAACTTAGAGATACAGTCACGTTCTCCTCTGAAGCCGGGTTCTGAGACGTGTTATCTGAGCTCCTCACTCCACTCACATCTGTCCCTGTGGCACCCTCAGGTTCAGGTTGCTGAGGACTTTCAGTTTGCTGTACGATCGGCACACGTTATTGCAGCGGATGGCGAAATCCTCCGGTGCAGCGGGCGGAGGAGGAGCCTCCAGATCCACCGTCATGTTCTCCTCCTTCTGCTGGAAGAAAGAAAACACTTATTCAGTTTGCTCAGACTCTTTCTTTCACTCTGAGCTTGTGAGACCTGATGCTGAAGAAGTCACACGATTTATTTTACATTTTGACAGGAAGGAAATGAAAGTAACACTTATATCTGAAACCTAACCTTATAACAACTACTTTGAATAAAAAACAATAGATACATGAATATATAAAGATAGGAACAAGAACATGTATCCAACCAAAATGTTCATAATATACAATATTCTAAACTGAAATATACAAATTAAAAACAAGTGAAAGCAACAAAGTGAGACTGGACTTCAGTGAGTTGATTCTGTTTCTGCATTTCCTTCTCTGCTGCTTTATGATTTTGTTTTATGCCATTGAACAGAACGTTTCTGTTGCTTCCTTATTTCACACATGGTCAACACATCATGTGTATTTAATTCAATGTGAAATGCAGAAATCCACATTTACGCTCCCTATAAATGTCAAACTTTCAATCTCTGATCCTTGAACTTTGACCCTGTTGAACTGAAAGTGATGCAACATTACAGATTACACAAATAAACCTTTCACAAGACTCAGCAGATATTAAATGTAGAGTAACTTTGAGGAAGTTGCTTAGAATAAAATCAGTGGGAGTTTAAAAAGTGCAACTGCAAGAAACTCTCAGTCTTTGTGGTTTTGATGGTTCCAGTGGCCAAAGACACAGAAACATGGCTCTCTCCTGGTCTGATTCTCCTCTCTGGATTCTGTGCATCTCTTCAGAACCAGTAGTGAAAGTATTTGGGTCGTAGCTCCAACAATCCTTTGGTATAATCTCTATTAACAGCTTCTTTCACGGGTTTCCCCCCCCCGGTCTGGAACTAACTCCCTCCTTTAATCCGGAGTCTCTCATTTTTCTAGCAAGGAGATTAGGGAGATTGCACAATCTGATGCAGTTGGTCGGCCTCATGCACCTTTGACACTTTAGCCTACAGCTGCAGCCTCAATAAATCACCTCCATTCTGCAGGAATTAGCTTGTGGCTACTGTGCAGTTTGTTTCAGAAGTCGAGCTGATTCAGATCCTCAACATCTGAGATGAACAAGATAAAAACTCCTTATCTGAGCTCTGACAGCAAATGTCAAGTGGACCGAGTGAGAAGCAGCAGCAGAAGCCGACACTCACCCGAGAGGAGCAGAGGACAGACAGAGAGACAGGAGACGAGGGACAGGATGAGGAGGACAGGCTGAGGAGCGTCTCCACACAGCCAGGAGAGGACGAGCGTGTAAACATCAGCTGACTCAAACCTCTCAGTGAATGAAAAGTGGAGGAACAGGTTCTGTTCAGCGCCAGGCATGTGGAGAGCACATGACCTTAGAGTTACTGGCCAAATTAATGCAACTGATATATAATTAATCAATAAAGCTTCACGAATTGAGAATAACTCGATTTTTTGATTGTAAAGTTGACATTTCTGGATAAACTGACCTAATTTGAATCATAAATCTGGGCTCTGGAAACTTTAGCTTTTGACTTTTAACACCGTAAGTGGTTGATTTAAAAAAAAATTTTTTTAACAATCTGTTTATTGAATTTTACATAATTAAACAAACAAACAATAGTGTTCCATACGGTAAAAATTACAGATGTAATTTCAACATACCACAGAACAGATACCAACCCCCCACCCCCTCCCTCCGGCACCTAGCCCCAACAGATGAGCACATAGAGTTGAAAAATAAAGAAAAACAAACAAAAGAAAAACAAAAAAAGATGGGTTGATAGAGGAAGAGAGAGAAAGGATAAATAAATAAGCAAGTAAATAAATTTATAAAAGAATAGATGACATAAATCATAATAATAATATAATAATAACAATATAATAGCAATACTAAAAATAAATGAATAAATAGATACATACGATCAATAAAATTTAAAAAAAAAATTAAAATAAATAAATAAAATAGTTAAAGAAGAAAACAAAACAAAACCAAAAGAACAAGTGGTTGATTTTTAACCCAAATGCAGAAACGTTAGAAACTCCAGAAAGTAATAGTGTTTTAGAGTTTCAGTCTCCCTCTGATAACAGTTCCTCTCCAGATGAAAAGGCCAGTGGTGTATAAAGTAATTGAAAGCCATACTTGAGTAAAAGTACAGATATCTGACCTGAAAGTGACTTCGGTAAAAGTAAAAGTCACCCGTCAGAAAATGACTTGAGTAAAAGTCTTAAAGTAGCTCATATTAAAAGTACTTAAGTATCAAAAGTATCTGCTGTTGAAATGTACTTAAGTATCAAAAGTAAAAGTACAAGTACCAAAATTAAAAATGCAAAGTGCTTTTTATAGTAGTCCTATACAGACACAAAACAACCCAAAATGTTTCTCCTCAAGATTTATCTCAACTGACTAAAAAATTATAACAACAATATGAATATAATGTATATAATGTATCATTTTACCAATTTTGAACCCTAGATGCTGAGGTTCAAATAGTAATGGACCAGCGCATCTGAACTCCTAGAGACAACACAGAATCAACTATAATCAGTTTTCAGAATGTAAGAAGTAGAAGGAAAATAAATACTCAAGTAAAGTACAGATATGTAAAAAATCTACTTAAGTACAGTAACAAAGTATTTCTACTTCGTTACTTTCCACCACTGGAAAAGGCTCATAATCAGATAACCCCCCCACTGTCCTGTTGATGACGTCACAGCTCACCACAGCCTCTCTCTCTTCCTCCAGAAGGAATTCCTACCTCGTCGCGTCCAGTTTTGCGTCCTCGTTCCAAAGTGGAGGAAACGTTACCGGACGTGTTACCGGACCCAGCTGCAGCCCGGGACTGTGGAGAGGTCACCGTCACCCGGTGGAACAGGGTCGGGCTATTTATAAGCCCTGGCAGCGGAACGTGCACGGACACACAAACACACACAGCTGCTGCAAGTTTCACTTCTGCCTCCTCGGCCCTGCAGGCGCGTCACTGGATGAGCGCTGTGCAGATGCCTCCTCTCCTCCTCTCTCTCCTCCTATATCCTCCCCCCCCCCTCCTCTCTCCTCCTCTCTCCTCTCTATCCTCCTCTCTCCAGCTGCAGCAGCATGCATCCTGCAGGTTTCTCCATCTTGCTGCAGCAGGGACCAGGGAGGCCATGCTGATGCTGCTGCTGCTGCTGATGCTGCTGCTGCTGCTGATGATGATGATGATGATGCTGATGATGATGATGATGCTCGGACAGATTCAGGTCCTGCTCGGTTTCACGTTACGTCCCCAAAGAGAAAAGCATCTTACCCGCTCCTGCATCTCGGTGCTGTCGGTGAGAGCAGCCGTCGCTTCAGCATCCAGAGCTGGAGGCTCCGCGGCCATGGCAGCAGGGAGGAGGGAGGAGGAGGGAGAGACACTGACAGGGAGGGGAGGAGGGTGAGAGAGAGGGAGAGAGAGAGAGAGAGAGAGAGAGAGAGAGAGAGAGAGAGAGAGAGAGAGAGAGAGAGAGAGAGAGAGAGAGAGAGAGGCAGAGAGAGAGGGAGAGAGAGAGAGCGAGAGGGAGAGAGCGAGAGGGAGAGAGAGAGAGAGAGAGAGGGAGAGAGAGAGAGAGAGCGAGAGGGAGAGAGAGAGAGAGAGACTGACTGATGGGAGGAGAGAGAGAGAGGGAGAGAGAAGGAGAGAGAGAGGGAGAGAGAGAGAGACACTGACAGTGATGGGACGAGAGAGAGAGAGAGAGAGGGAGAGAGAGAGACACTGACAGTGATGGGAGGATAGTGAGAAAGAGAGATACAGAGAGAGACAGAGAGAGAGAGAGAGAGGGAGAGAGAGAGAGAGAGAGAGAGAGAGAGAGAGAGAGAGAGAGAGAGAGAGAGAGAGAGAGAGAGACTGACAGGAATGGGAGGAGAGAGCGAGATGGGGGGGCTTTTCCTTTCTGAATATTAAATATTAAATATCCACTTGTTCATAAGATGCAGCATTAAGTGGATTTTCAGATTTCTCCACCTGCAGCTACAAATGATTTATTATGTTCGTACAGTGAAGCTCTTAGAAATAAAAGAGGAGGTTTGAATGAAGAACCGTTAATATACAGCATAAATATATATATATATATATATATGTCCATATGAAATGCAGCATGGATCATAAAAAAAAAAAAACTAAACTTAGCACTATTGCTTTAAAAAACTATGTACAATCCAAATAAAGAGGTAGGTGTTGGAGACCCCCTGGGGGTGACAGGGTGCTACTGCAGCCTGTGTCATATTGGTACCAGCAAGTCCATCTATAAGAGATTTATGTTTATTTTTAATAAAAGAGAATATTCAATATTCACTGTCAGTATTTATTCTGGCTGTAATTTAATGTGATCTTTTTCCAGTTTACATATTAGACGGAGTCTTTCCTGTTGATATTGATGATGGTGAATCATTAAATGTGTAGTTTACTGTTTACCACACTCCATGCACACACACGTACACACAAAAACTCACAAAAAAAATAAAGACAATGAAAAAACAACAATGTGGCTGTAATAGTTATGCTCCTTTATTTTTCTCTTTCACTATATTTGTGGAGGTAAATATGGTTTCTACTCCTTCTAGTTACATGTCAGGTGGCAAAACCTATAACTTAAAAAAAAATCATCATGAGCCAATAAAAATAATTCATTATTTAAACCAACAACAGATAAGCTCCGCCTCCACCAGCCACACGTCACGAGGAAGTGACTCATGGATCATTAAGGATAATTAAATATGAGCTGAAGTCAGTGATAGAAAGTTTCTCAGTTTTGACACAAATTATCCTCTGACCTTTGACCTTTATTGAACGATCTTGATGTCACATTCATCTTTCAACAACACAATATATTCAGTGCATTGAATTAACTGTCAAAGAAAAACCTTTAATCATCAATTATTTTAATTATTTAAACAAAACGTCCAAATAATACAGAAATAAGAATAGAATACCAGTTGTTCTCGTGACTATATGCACAATATAATAAGTTCTGGGTTATGAGAAATTGAGCAGCCATGAAAATGTCAGAAAGGAAAATGTACACAGTTTAAAAGTTGGATTTTAAACGAGACGTTAACTGGAGGGAGAGCAGAGAGTGTTAAACTACACCATCTAGTGGCGGAGTAGTGTAACAACCTATTCAAATGAACTGTGAAGTAATTTAATGAATTTAAAACAAACAACCTGTGTCTCTGTTTGTGCCTTTTAACGTAAGAATGATGAAATAATAATAATAAAAAATAAAATTGTGTTATCCACAACGTCATATAGTATCTCTGCAGTGTGAAAGCCGGGAGCTGGAGTTTGTGTTTTTACATAGAAATCTGATTTATACTTTAGAGGAGATATGGCTTCTACCTGTACATTTATACACTGAGAGACGTCATGTGACCTCTGAAGCGTTCCTGCCTCACACAGACTTCCTGTGTGTGTGTGTGTGTGTGGGGGGGGGGAGTTGGCCTTCACACGGCCGTGCCGCGGTTTATCTCCAGTTTGGAGTTCTTCCCTGACGTCTCGTGGTCGCAGCTGTTCTGGTTTTCTGCTGCTTTCTCTCCAGCTTTGTCTTTCTTCTCATCGCTGCTCCTGTTGGGAAAAGAAGGACGAAGGGTTAATCAACGAGGAAGAACTCTTCTCTCGTCTTCATCATCTGTGCTTTTCTTTCACTTCAACTCTTCTTGCTTCCTTCAAGAAGTTCTAGAGGATTCTGTAGCTCTTTCTTTTACGTTTTTACATAATCACTAACTTCTTCTTGAAGAGTTTCTTGAAGGAGCTCCTGAAGCCTCCCTTGTCCTGCTTGCGGCTCCTCTCACTGAAGTGGGAGTGGTTGTTCTCCTCCGTCCTCCACTTGGACTCGTCGCCCCACGATTGGATCCCGGAGTCCTGGTGGGGGGGGTTTAAACACAACATTACATGGAGCTCAATCCGGTCTCATCCATGTTTGACGTCTCTTAGCTGAAACTCACGATGCTCAGCAGCCCGTGGAGATCGCCGCTCTGCTTGTCTGCGTCCGCCCGGTTGCCCATGGGGCTGTGGCCCTTCCGGGACGGCGTGCCACACCCTCTGCTGCCCTTGCTGCCCTGGCGCTCCAGCTTGGCGTGGCTGCCCAGCCCGACTCTCTGCAGGTGGTCCGACAGAGGGGCGGCGTCCAGGCCGCTCACCGTGTTGTCCATCTGAAGGCCGTTCAGGGACTAGAAGGTAGAGAGGAGGGACTCGGTGACTTTCACACATGTGGACGTTACGTAATCGCAGGTAGACCAACCCAGACCAACCCAGACCAGACCAACCCAGACCAACCCAGACCAAACCAACCCAGACCAGACCAGACCAACCCAGACCAGACCAACCAAGACCAGACCAGACCAGACCAACCCAGACCAGACCAGACCAACCCAGACCAACCCAGACCAGACCAGACGAACCCAAACCAGACCAACCCAGACCAACCCAGACCAGGCCAACCCAGACCAACCCAGACCAACCCAAACCAGACCAACCCAGACCAACCCAGACCAACCCAGACCAGACCAACCCAAACCAGACCAACCCAGACCAGACCAACCCAGACCAACCCAGACCAACCCAAACCAGACCAACCCAGACCAACCAAAACCAGACCAACCCAGACCAACCCAGACCAACCCAGACCAACCCAGACCAACCCAGACCAACCAAGACCAACCCAAACCAGAACAACCCAAACCAACCCAGACCAGACCAACCCAGACCAGACCAGACCAGACCAACCCAGACCAACCCAGACCAACCCAGACCAACCCAGACCAGACCAGACAAACCCAGACCAGACCAGACCAACCCAACCAGACCAACCCAGACCAGACCAACCCAGACCAGACCAGACCAGACCAGACCAGACCAGACCAACCCAACCAGACCAACCCAGACCAACCCAGACCAACCCAGACCAACCCAGACCAACCCAAACCAGACCAACCCAGACCAACCCAGACCAACCCAGACCAGACCAACCCAGACCAGACCAGATCAGACCAACCCAGACCAACCCAAACCAACCCAGACCAACCCAGACCAACCCAAACCAGACCAACCCAGACCAGACCAGACCAGACCAACCCAACCAGACCAACCCAGACCAACCCAGACCAACCCAGACCAACCCAAACCAGACCAACCCAGACCAACCCAGACCAACCCAAACCAGACTAACCCAGACCAACCCAGACCAACCTAAACCAGACCAACCCAGACCAGACCAACCCAGACCAACCCAAACCAGACCAACCCAGACCAACCCAGACCAGACCAACCCAGACCAACCCAGACCAGACCAACCCAGACCAACCCAGACCAGACCAACCCAGACCAACCCAGACCAGACCAACCCAAACCAGACCAACCCAACCAGACCAACCCATGACCAACCCAGACCAACCACAGAGAAAGCTCACCTTGCTCTTACGCTGGCTGGCCTGAAGGGGGCGATGCTGATGGCGGCGCATCATCACAGCCTCGTCTGGGGACACACACCCTCGGTTGGGCAGTTTGCCAAACCCGTTGCCGTGGCTTCCGCCGTTGCCGAAGACATCCCGGGACGTGGACACGTTGGCTGCCATGGCGTGGTGTGAGGCCGCCGGGGCCTTGGGACACTTCACGAAGGCGATGTCGATGGACGAGTCCGAGGAGGCCGAGGAGCACTGGTCGAACATGGAGACGTCGTGGAGGGACCGGCCGTCCTCTTCGTAGAGGCTCTCCATCCCCGGGGGGTCCGGAGGCAGGAGGAACTCCCCCAGAGCGTCGGCCAGAGCGGAGCCGGGTTGAACCTGACGGAATTCGGCAGCTCTGGAGGGAAGATGATGCTGACACGACATGGAGCGCTCAGTGGACTCGCTCTCCGGGATGCTGCCAAGACCTGGAGGCCAAAAGTTGGTTGACTGAGTCTCTGATGGTGTGATCGTTCCAAAAGCAACAGAATTACAAATTGTGTTTTTGTGTGAAGGCGTGAAAAGCTTGATATCATTGAAGGGGTAGAATAAAAACACACAATTTCCTAAAGTGTCTCACTCATTTGTTATTGGAATAATTTGTGTGATGGGAGATAAAAGAAAGATTTAAAGACAAATTCTAATCCTGCTTATTTTCTCACCTCCAGAAACCTGTTCGAGTGTGTGTGTGTGTGTGCTGCTGAGATTATTACACTGATTTCTGAAAAGTATTTATTTTCAAGCAAACTGACTCAAAGCTTTCCTGCTGCTCAAAGTATAATTTGAATCCCACAGAACCCACAACAGGAAGCTTGTGTTATAATGCTCAACAGACCTGTGGGCTTGTGGTTCCGTGAGTCCAGGACCGGGTTGAAGAACGGGAGCTGGGACGGCCACTCCGAGTCGTAACAGTGAGAGTCGGGGTCCCGGTCCCACTCCTGGAAGCGATGGGACTGGATCTGCTCCAGGAGGCGCTGCTTGCTGCGCTTCACCTGGTTCGCATGTTCTCTGTTCCGGGGAAAAGATTCACAATCAAGAAGATTCAGAACGTGAAGACGAGTGGAGACCAAGTTGATGTTTGGGATTCATACACATAGAAGCAGTAACAATTTAGAGATCTGGGTCTGTCAGGTAGTTTTTCTGCCCCCTAGTGGCTACATTGATACGTTTCAGATTGAGTCCTTTAGAGCAGGGGTTTTCAACTGGTTTTGTCCCAGGGACCATTCAGACTAGAAAGTAATCCGCGGCCCACTGATATGCATATATATACGCGCGTGTGCCTAAGGAATTTTTAACATTTGGTTTTCCATGTTGGTTTCGATTCAAAAATCTCAAACAAATCTAGAAAAATCTGTGAAAAACAACAAAAACGGTTGATTTTCAGTGCTTAAGAATCGAAAACAAAATTAAAATGCAGTTTGTAGTTGTACTGCATCTCAGAACCATATGTACATCAATATATAACATTCATGACTTAAATGTACAGACATGTAGCTGACATGTTGAGAGAACATTAAAGTAACGATGATCAATAACAATCAACTTGAACTGAAGCTACAACTGAAGAGGGAGGATGACAAAGTAATGCAGAATATGTCACAAATGATAATCATACAATATCACACAAACAATTGAGGCCTACTTAAGTTTAACCTCATGATCACCAGCACCTTTATATTATTTTAGACACATTTTTCTTATTTTAGATATTTTTCCCGATATTCAACAGTAATCTGGAAATGTGTTGAAATGTCATAGCGAATTTTGTGGACCCCCTGAAATGCCGTCGTGGACCACCAGGGGGCCGCGGACCCCCGGTTGAAAACCCCTGCTATAGAGGTGCAGCTGCAGGACAGGTACTCACAGCATGGCGGCGCTGCTGCACGGGTACGGCGAGCCAATGTCATTGTTTTTGATTCCACTCTCTACTGTCATCAGCAGCTGTTTCATAGTCGACCTGCAGGGGGCACAAGGGTCAAACGCTCAGGAATGGTCTGGTGTTGCCTCGGAAGCAGACGTGTGATGAAGCTACTGTGACTCTGACCTCTTGACCTCCTGGCGGTTGTGCAGCAGCAGCTCCTGGTTGTGCTGCAGCAGGTGGTGGTACTGAGCCGTGAAGGTCCGGAACTGCTGGATGCACACGAGCAGCAGGTAGTAGTCTGGGTGCTCCGCCTCAGTCTGCCTCAGCAGCCCCTGCACACACACATACAGACACACACACACACACAGAGACACATGCACACACAGAGACACACGCACACACACAGACACACACACAGAGAGACACACACACACACACAGAGACACACAAAAACAGATTTAACTTATATATCAAACAGATGCAAGTTTCAGGGTCATCAGCGTATATGAATCTATTCCTTTCGGAGCCTAATACATTATTACATCCTCCAAGAAGGTTATGTTTTTGTTTGTTTGTTTGTTTGATTATTTGTTTATTTGTAAGCAAGATTATACAAAAACAACTGGGTGGATTTCCATGACACTTGGTGGAAAGATTCACGCTGTTTTAAAGAAGAACAAATAAAATTTTGTGCAGATCTGGATGAAGTTTGAATAGTGTTTGTGTTTATGTGTGTGTGTGTGTGTGTGTGTGTGTGTGTGTGTGTGTGTGTGTGTGTGTTGTTTCCCACCTGCAGCAGCAGCAGGTACTCTGGGATCCTCTGAACCGGCTGGAGGAGCAGAGTGTGGAGGGAGGGTTTGGATTCGTCGCCCATTATGTCGCTCTAGAAGGAGCAGGGCCAGTTAAATACAGCAACACAATAAAATAATCACATCCTGGTGTGTCCTGACTTCTGTCTATCTCTCTGGTTTTACCTCCAGCAGGGCAGATGATTTCATGGAGCTGGATGCGAGCATGGAGACGACGGACAGACAGTCTGGGAGCTCCTTCAGGTAGGACACGTAGAAATCCAGGAAGTCGCTCTGCAGAGGAGACACAGAGCAGTGTGTTACGTGTGTTCTTCCATCATCCACACACGTCTTCCACCTCCTCTGTTCACTGACCGAGAAACAAGCTGAAACTAAACTTCTATCTGCTACACACGTTAAAACTAAACAATTTACTTGACATCTTTTGATATAAATATTGTAAAAACACTGAGCTTTATCCGTCTTTCACTCTTTCACCCAGTGAGTGATTTCGTTCTGCTGTTATTTTTTTAAATAGCTGTTCTTAGTAATGACTGCATTTCCTCTGACTCACTAACAGTTGATTAGCGACACGTTGGCTTTAACACAATATTCTCGTTAGTTCCCGTGGATTGTGTCGGCTTGAGGCTTGAGGCACCAGCTCTCTGACGATATCACAGTAAAACCTTTGTTACATTCAGGAAATTCTTATTATTTCCTTAAATATTCATATTGGTCAAGAACATCTTGACCCCACTTGCAGTGCTGGATAACGTTTCCTCTGTCTGTTGATAAAACCGACTGAGTTCACTTTCCTCGTGCACAGGAATTTGACATTTCATCTAATGTCCGTCATGGCTGCCAATGTGATTCTGATTCATTATGAATGGAGAATCACGAGGCCGAGTTCACAGGAACAGTCCTGGAACAGCACTGAGAGATTTGGGTTTATGAATCGATGTGGAAGCAGGTTCAGGGCTTTCTGGTCTTGTTTAAAAATATGATATAAGACTACGTTAGAAAATGTTAAGAGGAAATAATCAGTTTCTAAGGCAAAGATGGTGGTTAAATGAAAGAAACACCTGTAAGACTTATTCTCACTCGTGGTTGTTCCATGTTTCATGAAGCGGTGTGACTCTGTGTGTACCTCTGTGCTGGTCAGCCTCATGAACACATCCCCCATGATGCCTTGCCACTGGCACTTCAGCACTCGCTCCTGCAGAGTGTGGAGCAGCTCCAGATGCTGCTGGATGAGAAACCTCAGGGAGCTGGGAAACGGACTGGAGACGAGAGAGAGGGAGGAGAATCATTTTACAGAATATTTACCTAACTGCAGAGATCGTTTGTAAAGATGGACGACGTGAAAGTGAAGCCAAATCGGGTTGATCGCCCCCTGATGGCTGGTGGCAGTATCGGTCCAAATCAAAGTATGTGCCAAATAAACCTTTCCCAGTTAAGTTTGGTTTGTTTGTTCTGAATTGGATATTTTGTACAGTCTTTGCTTTATTGTATAAACATAGAACAAGTGAAAACACACAAGGATATTTATGAATTAAACATGTTCTTCCTTTATAGAAAAATCACGCAAGACACCAAATGAGAAAAAGCATGTTTTTGGAGACTTGATGTCTTGGATTTTTCTCCACTTTTTCATTTAAAACAGCAGTTTTTCTAATTGTTTAATTACATTTATAACTACTTAAGCTGGTGGCAGTATAATCCAAATCAAAGTATGTACCAAATAAACTTTTCCTAGTTAAGTTTGATTATTTTGGTCTCAATTGTATATGGTGTCTTGATTGATGATTCCCTTTCCTTCAAACCCCACATTGACAATTTTGTGAAGAAATTGAAACTTAAATTGGGCTTCTTCTTCAGGCACAAATTTTGTTTCTCTTTTGAGGTGAAAAAGCGGCTTGTCACTGCAACGTTCTTATCCAGTTTAGATTATGGAGATTTGATTTATATGAATGCCTCAGCTAAATGTCTATGTAAGATTGATGCTGTTTACCATGCTTCTCTGAGGTTTATCACTAACTGTAGAGCCCTGACCCATCACTGTGAATTGTATTCTCGAGTGGGTTGGCCCTCTTTGTCCACCAGGAGGCTGGGACATTGGTGCACTTTTATTTATAAGGCCATGCTTGGGCTACTGCCATCATATATTTGTAATTTAATCACACAGAAAAGTGTTGCTTCTTACAGTCTGCGCTCAAACAATCAGATGCTTTTGTTAGTTCCATTGGCCCGCACTGAATCAGGAAAAAGGGCATTCGTCCACTCTGCTCCCACCACATGGAACTGGCTGCAAAAAGATTTTAAATTAACCGAAATGATTTCTTTGAACGCTTTTAAATCTACGATGAGATCATTTCAAACCACTTCTTTTACTTGCAGATGTTTTTTATGAATTTTAATTTATTTGTAACTGTTTTTTATCATTTTAATTTCTGTTTATATGTTGTGAGTGTAATATTGTGAGTGTACATATGTTATTTGTTGCTGCCTTTTGGCCAGGACTCCCTCGAAAAAGAGGTTTTTAATCTCAATGGGACTTTCCTGGTTAAATAAAGGTCAAATAAAATATAAATATGTTTGATTGACAGCTGACTTTATTTTTGTACAGTCTCTGCCTTATTGTATAAACATAGAACAAGTGAAGACACACAAGGATATTTATGAATTAAACATTTATACCAAATGAGAAAAAGCATGTTTTTGGAGACTTGGATTTTTCTCCAATTTTTTATGTAATATATCAGTTTTCTAATTGTTTAAATACATTTATAACTACTTAAGCTCTCGCAGCCGCCTGGTTTGTGTAAGTAAACTCAAACGACCTCGGCTCCATGTTCGTGTT
Source organism: Limanda limanda (assembly GCF_963576545.1). Taxonomy (NCBI): domain Eukaryota; kingdom Metazoa; phylum Chordata; class Actinopteri; order Pleuronectiformes; family Pleuronectidae; genus Limanda; species Limanda limanda. The sequence continues at coordinate 24,542,639 of NC_083650.1, forward strand.
CCGTGTTAAACTCTCTGACTAATCATTGTGCCATCGTATGTGACAAACATCTGGCAGCAGCTAAATCGAGTTTACACAAATGCAATCATTTACAAATACCATTCGACCCAGTTGTACCTTTTCATGTGTGCGTCAGGTCATCGTGACCACGTGAGCAGTGATCACATTACAGAGGTTTCAACAGAGCGGCCTCTCTGTCTCACTGGTGTTTATAACCTGCCGTTATTTGATTTGTTCATTTCCTGCTCCGCTCTCGCTGTCAGCTCTCAAATCAGATCAGCAGCCGCTCCTGGAATAAATACTGTGTGTGTGTGTGTGTGTGTGTGTGTGTGTGTGTGTGTGTGTGTGTGTGTGTGTGTGTTTCTGTGTAAAACAATTGTAGTCTGTGATATTTGTTGAGTTCCTGACTCAAAGCATTTTCTCAATCCTTTTCTACATCAGATAAAGTCGTTGATGTCTGCTTCTGATTCTGTGTTTCCACGAGTCGTCCAGTGACCAGAAGGTCGGTGGTTTGATCCCTGTCACAATCATGTTGTCTCTGCGTGGTCTCACCGCTTGTCCTTGGGGGCGATGGGCTCCGACCCGTTGAAGGAGATGTTGGCCTTCAGCAACAGAGACAAGTGGGAGACGTAGACTCTCTCTGACTCCAGCAGCTCCAGAGCGGCTCTCTGCCTCTTACCTGCTCACAGGGAAACATACAGGCGTCATCTCAAACTGCAGAAGCATCTCTCATTTACTGTCTATATATATAATATATAAATATAATCTGTCTCCACATCTGTGATATATAACCTACTGGGTTCAGTTGGACTGGTGAGGCCGTCTGTGTCGTCTCTGCTCGTCTTCCTCTCTCCCCACGATGGACAACCTCTCTGCAGCTGAGGCTCCTGCTCAAAGGCTGACACACACACACACACACAGACACACACACACACACACACACACACACACACACACACACACACACACACACACACACAAACACACACACACACACACACACACACACAGGTGAGTATGTCTCTCCCTCACTTCACCTCGCTTTCCTTTAGTTTTACAGTTTAGACTTGAAACTATAACCACAGTTTACTTCAGATGTTTATTATTTACAACCAGGATATAATTATTTAATTCATGCTTTATGAAGAAATATTATATAGTCTAAAGTTAATATTTGTCAACAACTATAAGGAAGCTGGTGTATAAAAGAAGAACGATAGTACAGTACCACAGTTGCATAAAGCGTATTTGTAAGTATAATATAATATATAGTAATATATAGAATTGCTGACAAATACTGCATATTAATAAACACTAAGCTTAATAAAAACTTAAAACATGTGTATTTAAAGTAAAGTGTAACACACACACACACACACACACTCTCTCACACACACTCACTCACTCTGTGGGGACGTGTTGCTCCTCTGGGACGACCCACCATGCGGCAGGCTGGAGAAGAAGTGTTGGAAAACGCTGAGCTCTGATTGGCCGGCCACACAGATGTGTTCCTCCCCCGGCGCCGTGAGCACATCTGCCCTCGAGCTCTTTCTGCTTCAGGACCAATCAGCAGAGAGGAAAGAACAGAACAGGAGGAAAACACTGATTTATACAAAGATACATTACAAAACTGATCTTTTTGCATCTTTGCCAGAACTGCACTTTGCTCAAGGGCATTTTAAAAAGAATCACTAGACACTGGATTGATTATTGTAAATCATCCAATAAACAGAAAGTAAAAGTGAAAGATGCTGACTCGAACCTGTGTGGAACCGACATGATGTCACTGCTGTTGTCCCTCTGCAGCTGTTCCATCTTCTTCTGAACCTCCCTCTGTCGGCTGGACACGTCCTTGATGTGGAACAGAGCCACATTCAGCTCCTCCTGCAAACACATAGAACCACAAGGAGCTGCGTTAGTGTGACGTAATGTTTTTCCTTTTTCATGATGTAAGAGAAACTCATTAGGAGGGAGACCAGCTGGGTTCCAGAGCAGCTGAGCAGAGGCATCATGGTCTTCATCACCTTGAAGGTGTTGAGAGAGTTCTTCAGGCCCATGATCTTGTCGTCCACGTCGGTCTGGTGCGCCTGCAGCTTCTCCTCCAGGCCGTGGTCCCTCTGGTGCAGGTCCTGCAGCTCCGTCAGAGCGGCGTGGAGCCCCTCGCGCAGCTCAGCCACCAGGCCCTGCAGCTGCATCACAAGACCAACACGTCATGTTTTCATCGATTTCCATTAAGTACTTGCGGATCAATAATATTTTTTATGTATCATTTTATTTATTTAACATTGCAACAAACTATTCAGGGGATAATTCACAATAGTGATATTGTAATCATTTTCGGTCACCTAGTAGAATAACTATTTGTTTATTTGTCTTGACCAGATACATGAAGGGTCAAAACATAAATAATTTAGTTTACCAGAGCACTTCCTGTTTTTCTTTTGTCCTTCTACTGTAAGAACCAGAGAATCATGTGAAGAATTGTTCTGTCTTCTAGTTGTTCTTATCTCATCAGCAGATGTTGTTTCTAGCGTTCTCTGTGCTTCTCCTTATCAACATCCTGTTTCTATTTTTACGGTGGAGGAGTCTTAAAGATGTTTTACCTCAACCAATCGGGTTTCTACTTTTGTCTGTTTGTTTGTTTCCTGTTAAATCTAGAATAGAATTTAAAATTCTCCTCCTCACCTTCAAGGCCCTTAATGATATGGCACCTTTTTACCTTAAAGAGATGTTAATACCATATCAACCTACTAGAGCACTCCGATCCCAGAACTCAGGTTTACTTGTTGTCCCTAAAGTCTCTAAAAGTAGAGTAGGAGCCAGAGCTTTTAGCCATCAAGCCCCACTGCTGTGGAATAATCTCTCACTTTCAGTTAGGGAGGCAGACACGCTCTGTTCGTTTAAAAGTAGACTCAAAACCTTCCTTTTTTATAAAGCTTATAGTTAGAGCTAATTAGTGCGATGTTCCAAATTTGATTAAATGGCAAAAACCCCTGATGATGCTAAGACGCACAGGGAATTTATGACACAAGACACACGGAGCTTCTCTTTCCTGCTTCTCCTTCCTTTTCTCCATATTTATCACATCAAGATAATTCTTATCTCATCAGTACATGTTACTAACTTGACCCCTTTCCCGGAGTTTCTGTGCCTTAGCGCCCGTGGATGCAGGGCCACAGCTGTGGCCGCACCATGGATTATGATTGTGGATCGCGTGTCGGAGGTCGCAATGGTGGATCCAGTTCGGTGGATTCTGTATCGTGCCAGCTGATCGTCGTTGTAATGGAGGATCCTTGGTCGCGTTGGCATCGGATGATGAGGGACCACGACCGAGGCGGCAGCTGATGATGGATCCTAACTGGCGGCGGTGGACAATGACTGTGGATTATAGTGGATCCCATCCTGATGCTGGATCGTGGTCTTGCTGCTGGCCAGAGACTGTGATTGCAGCGGGACTGCCTGACACATAGTATGAAAAATGTTTAGCCTCATGGATGCTGCTAAAAATCCTGATGATGTTTTCTTACACCTGACATCTATTGCACTTCTGTCCGTCCTGAGAGAGGGATCCCTCACATGTGGCTCTCTCTGAGGTTTCTACATATTTTTACCTGTTAAAAAGGTTTTTAGTAGTTTTTCCTTACTCTTGTTGAGGGTTAAGGACAGAGGATGTCACACAATGTTAAAGCCCTATGAGACGAATTGTTATTTGTGAATGTGGGCTATACAAATAAAACTTGATTGATTGATTGATTGATTGATGTTTGTGTGTTAGTCTGTTTGTTTGTTTGTTTGTTTGTTTGTTAGCAGGATTCCACATAAACTACAGGACAGATTATCAAGGAACATAAGAATTGATGAAGAATAATAAATTGGTCTTGAAAACAACCCAGGCATGATTAGGCGACAGATATTTTAAGATCCAAATAAAAGTGCAGATCTAGTGAATTTAAAGCGACTCGATAAGGCGACTGTTCTCTGAGGGAAATATTAATTTCCTCCTCCCTTCACTACTGCCATCATCATCTTCTTCTTCATCTTCTTCATCTCCTCCCTAATAATCAATAGGCGCTGCATTCTTCATCCACCACTCGTTCCTCTGCCGTTCCGATCCTGGATGTTCGCATTCATATGAGCTGATTGGATTTATTCTACAGGGATAAGTGAATCAGCTCATGGGAACATAACATGATGGGTTACGGCTCCCCCTATCTTCCTCCATCTATCTTCCTCTCTCCCTCTCTCCCTCTCTCTCTCCCTCCCTCCCTCTCTCCCTCTCTGGTCTCTCAGTCATGTGAAAGGCATCAGGCAGTCGACTGAAAGGAGCGTCTGTCCTGCTCGCCTCCTGCTCGCCTCCTCTCTGATGCTATCAGCGCTCCACAGTGTTACTGTACGTCTCTGCACCTTCGGGCTGCAGATCCACTACATTGTTAATTCTTTATAAATATCAATAACAAATCATAACATCGTTATTTTATTATGTCGGATGCAGATTTAGCCAATATAGTGGTTTCTTTTGATTGAGACAGTTCAAGGGGATGAAAGTGTTGTGTGGTTAATAAGGGAGACACATTTATAATAATAAGACACATTCAGAACTCGATCTGAAATCTGTCAAGTTTCTTTTTTGTCAGGTTTTTCCTGTTACAACAGCCGGTTGGTTGAACTTGTTAAACTGGGATCAGAGTCTTCGGCTCACGTTCAGTGAATCCTGCATCGAAACTCACGCAGAGATCCTGAAGCATGTGTTCGTTCTGCGTTGGTCTCATGTCCTGCTGTGATCACACGTCATGAGACCCATGAGACATGTTTCACACAAAATGCACAATGATGAGAGGAGGAGCTTCGATGCTACAGGTTGTCTACTGTCCTCTAAACTGCTTCCCTGTATTGACTGAAACTATTTGGCTTAGATTTATTCTTTTATTTTATATCATGATTTTACATAATTCTAGTTCTTGCAATTATTTTTATGGGTGGTCATGCTTGAGTTTATATGACTGTGATTTAATTTTTATAATTGTTTTTGTTATTTCTATGTGTTTTTACTTGTGGGTTGAATTATTATTATTATTATTATTATTATTACAGATTTAAAGATGCCTGTGGTGCTGTCGGTCTGATCTTTAAAGTCGAGCATGTCTGCCATTGGGTCATCAGCTGGTCACTTGACCTGACCGTTGACCTCTCTGTGACCTCTGACCCTGACGGCTGCAGGGTTTGACTGACAGGAGGCGTGTTGGATTAAGTATTAACAGTAAAAACAAAAAGTCATGCTGGTAAAGTGATGGTCACCTGAGCGATCTCCAGGTTCGGCTCCTCCACAGTCTCGTCTTTATCTACAGAAAACAAACAGACCTCAGTTAGAACACAGTGAAATATAACGTTTAGCACTTTATTGTTCCTTATCTATACGTACTGTTATAAAATGTGTTTATTATGTACTTCATATTTATTTTAATTACATTTTATTGCCTTTTCTTATTCTATTTTTCTACCTTCACTTGCTCTTTAGTATCTCCTCTCAACAAGGTATTAATCAAATCATACTAAAATACACTCACACCAACAATACACAATCCGGCCTTGTTATTAATTCTTGTCTTTTTGGATTCGCTGTTGTTCATGTTTTTTTTTATCGGGGCAGAGTAATAAAAATCTGTGGCGGCTGGCGTGTGTCTGAGATAAACACATTTGCAGCCGAGCTCATGACAAATATTTTATGCCACAGAAGTCAGGGGGGGGGGGCAGTCATGTGAAAGTGCTACACGCTTCTCCTTCTTCTCAGAAACACTTTGTGCAGCATCAGATCAACACCCTGCAACCACACGCACCATCTCCTCTGCTCCTGTGGCTCTGTGGTCACTGGAGTTCTGTGAGGGACCTGTTCCCTGGAAACAGCCGCTCGGGGAAGCGTCTCCTGACGGACTCACGTATTCTCTGAAGCTGCAGGAGCGTGTTGCTGCTCGGGGTTTATGAAACGGTCCGAGTGTTGCGAGGAAAGTGCTCCGCGAGGACTTACAAGATTTATGATGTATGTTTCCTCACAGTTAACTGGTTGTATTAAAGCACAAAGCTGCTGTTTATTGTGGGAAATGTCGCTGGGAAGCTGCTGTCGAGTGTTGACGAGGGTCCCTCTCCAAAGACCTCATCTAAAAAAGGGGTCCTCGGAAATATGTGGCCCCTCAACATATATTATCATGCATAATTAACGAGGCACGCTAGAAAACAATGTGCCACGACTGTGCTGCGCAACCTTTCCAAACTGTGAGAGAGCAAAGGGAGGAACACACAAAGGAGTTCTTTCTTCCGTCTGCAGGACACCACGGTTTGACAAATCTCCTCTGACGACTTTGGTTTGTGCTGCTGGTCTCAGTTGTTTCAGGCCCGAGAGCCGAGGACCCAGAGAGACGTCAGACGTTCAGACAGAGAAGGAAACCAGAGGCAGGAGACTGAGGACCACTCCACAAGCACAGGGATCAGGTATATGTTCACTGCTAGGTTACAAGGAATTGGTAAAACAGCAGCTTCATTTAAAATAGTCTGATGTTCCTCAGATTTCTAACAGAAAGTTTCCTCCTTCTCTCCCTGAGCGTCTGTTCTCTGTAACTCTGGTGAGTGGGTTCCATCTCCTGTGAGAAGAACTGACTGAGAATCTCAGCTTCAACTGTTACAATCAGCTGCAGCTGAAGAGTGAAACTCAACCGAGATCAGTTAAAAACACTCAGAAGTTTTAAAAAACAGAGTTTATCGCCAATATTCAGCAGGAAACTGTTAAAATATGAAGAATTCCGAGCAGTTTGGATATGTGACAGCAGCTCTTCTGGTTCAGAAAGCAGAGGATCATGGGTAACTTCCACCACTCACTTGATGTTACCCATGATAGTCTCCACCTGAAAACCACTTAATCAACACAGAGCCCAAGATAATGAACCCATCACCTGTGACTGTAGGGGGCGCTGCTGCTCAGTAAAAGTTACCTAGTGTTGCTTTAAAATAAAACAAGACATTTTCTCTTTTCAGTGCCAGAAAACCACAGATTTAATTTAGTGGAGCTGGTTCCAGGGTCGTATTCACTCATTGACTCACAGTCACTGTTCATGAGTGTGTGAGTCAAAATCTCTGATGTGAAAAAGGTCTGTTTGTCAAAAATTCTCAAATATCAATTTGATAATCAGCCACAGAATCAGTCAGACTTTTCTGATACAAGTCTTTCTCCTGCTCTCCGGCTCCATCGCTGAGAATGGAACGATCCAGATGTGAGCCGGTGACTCGTGTTGTGCTGTAACACCTTCAAGGAGAAGTTCAAACGTCTCCACAGGATGAACTTATGAGGAGGACACGACACTACGGCAGCGTGACTATGACCTAATCAAATTATATTTTCAGATCGGATTCAGAAATAAGGAAATGCTCGTGATTGTAGCCGAGGATCAGAGCGTTATCATCAATCTACGGAGTTTGATCTTTTCAGAAGAATTAACCAGAGTCATGTTGGATGATGTGACGGCTTCAGTGCGTCGTCACCTGATGTTCCCTGATGCGCCTCCTCGATAATGCTCGAGTATACTGGGACAAATCCCAGTGGGCCACAGCATTAGAGACAGTGGATGGTAAAAAGTTTAAAATCCATAAACTCTTTACCAGCATGAGAGCGACGGTGTGACTCACAACCATCAGCAAATTAATCAATTAATGGAAGAGACAAATGAATTAGCTTCGACTATAATTAACAATTGCAGGTCCAGAAAATCACAGAACTGCTCAAAAGTTTTGTGGAACCTGTTTTACCTTCTGACACGTCCTCCGTCATTTCTTCTGTTTTTCCATTCTCCATGTTTAAGTCCTCTCTGGTCCAATCCCGGTCCCGGCTGTCCATGTCTGACGTCCCTGTCCCGCTCAGGAAGACTCCGGCCTGCTCCTCCTTCTCCTTCTCCTCCGTCGTCTCCTCCTCTGAACAACCCTGTCCTCTGCTGTGATCACTGGCTTTCTCTCCTCCCAAGCATGTGAGTCCTATGATTTCCTCTCCGCACAAACAGAGCCTTGTCTTCGCAGAGTTGAGGGACACAAGAGGAAGATCAGGGGGGGGTGGGGGGGGGGTGGAGAGACGTTCGTTCATCATGCAGTCACATACTGTTGCTAACTCATTAGATTGAAGGAGGCGTGACTGGCGAGCGGTGAAGTGATGGACACAGCAGCTCGGATCAATGCTCCTGTGAACATCTGGTGCTGAGCAGGTCTCTGTACTTTTTACTGGAGCTTCCATTCAACAGGTCAGAAGTGTGAGTCCGGATCAATCGGCCTCTTCACTGCAGGAACACACACTGTGATCCCCCTTGTGTGTGTGTGTCCTTCTCTTCTATGACGCCTCTTCAAGTGGACGTCAGAGGTCAAAGGGTCAGCAGCTCAATCCCCCCTCGGGCCATGGGATTCTCCAGAAGAAGAACATCTACTCACAACTCCAACAACACAACCAAATAGTCACTGAGCGTCACGCTAGAGGACTTTTAATAACATAATTAGTAAACATTATTTGTGAAGTCAGACGTCAGACAAAGAGTTTTGGGTCAGAAGTGTCCACCATAAAAGCAAAACAAGACTTCTTATTCAACAATAACTGAAAATGGGTTCAGGGAAAATGTGGTTTTGATGACTGAGCCTGAAAATCTATTTATTTTCAATCTCTTCTAATTAAACCAAAAGTTTAAAAGACCAAGTATTATTCCTTATTTATCCTTTTTATTTTTTTATTCTGCTCTTCTGCGTACATTTTCATTTTCAGATTTGAACTTGTCCTTGTCTTTCCGTCTTTGTAGTTTTTCAATGTCCCTGTTCTCAACCTTGAATCTACCTGAGTCTATGAAAGACAAACTCTTGACACTGCTGAACTGTCACTTTTAAATACAATAACATTTATTAATATTGCTTAAATACTTTTTGATAGTTGTATTGGTATTTTTACTTTTACAAGTAAAATTTGAATAACTAATTCATCTTCAGCAGCTCATGAATAACATTTAAATCTTTGTTTTTACCATTAATGTTGATTATTATCTTAATAATGTATTATTACGGCCCGAGCACTGACAGACACTGACAGACATTATATATATGTTTTTTATTAAAAAAAATATTTATTTTTATATTATTTATATTTATTTATTATATTTATTTATTAAAATTATTCTATTATTGACATAATACTTTTTTATTCATATTGATTATCACCTTTAGATTTTTTTATTATTAATATATAATAATTCATTATTATTAATATTACCTTGTCTGAACCATATATATAAAGGTCTGAACCAGTGGTTTAATCCAGGATGTATTTCCGGTATGGTGTGACGTCAGTGGGCAGGTGGTGCGCTCAGCTGACTGGAGGGAGGGGCTAGCTGTTTGCTGTTAGCAGTTAGCTGTTGTTGTTGTTGTTAGCTTCCGGCTGCAGAGTGTGTGTGTGTGTCTGTGTCTGTGTGTGTGTGTGTCCCTGTGGATCTCAGGGACTCGAACCTTCAGTGCAACATGTCTCGGTTCAGCTCAGACCTGGAGGACGAGCCGGACACACCGCTGCTCCACCGGGGACAAGAGGACAGAGTGCACAGAGGTAAGAACCGCTAGCTACTTAGCTCCGGTGCTAGCCCTCTTATGTGTAGCATGTAGCATGTAGCTTGTAGCATGTAGCTTGTAGCATGTAGCTTCGTAAACATATGTTTCAAACCTGCGCTGGTTCTAAAGTCTCATCGAGAAGAACGAGTTCAACCTCCAGCAGCTGGGGGTCAACACACATGCATGACAACAACAACAACAACACAACACGAGCACTGACTGACACTGTGTTTATCTACAACAACAATGAACACAAAGCACAACTCATCCAGTGAGTTAAGAGTAACACAACTGTTTGTGTTGCAGGGCAAACAAACTCACTTCAAAACAATCTGGAATGATTACAACTTTTTATATTAATGGTTTAATAAAAAAACCTTTAGTAGTTGTTGCATTATAACTTCAAACAAAAGGTCCATCGTGGTTGTAAAAGTTTGAAAAAGTTTAGGGTGAATTCTGTTTTGAGGAAGCACACTTAGCACAATCTTAAAAGTGAAGTAAAAGTTGCAACATCACATTTGTAATGATATGCATGATTTCAGATTATATTCTGCAAATAGAATCACTGAACTATTACAAGTAAACGTGCTTATTGTGCAGATTGAGCCGGTGTTGTGTTGTTTAATCTTTATTATATGTGTGTTAATGTACAAGTGGTGCTCAGTGGTGTAGTTGTTCAAGGTGGAGATAAATATGAACTATTATAGGATATGTTTTCAGTTTAAAAACTTAATCTAAATATGTGTATGTTGTGGAGGGAAGTTCCATCTTAAATATAACAGAGTAGAGCTTAAAGGATTTAAAGAAGTGTTAAATTCTTACTCAAGAAAGTACTTAAACACAGTACAAGTACTTTAACACATAACGCCAATTATACCCTAAATTAATAGATCATTGATTTACAAAAAGCTTTTGTTAAACAGTTCGTTGTCCTGTTTCCAAGGGAAGATTTAAAAAAAAAAGTATTATTGGCACCGTCCACACTCATCCTGTTTTACATCCTCCAGTCACGAGTTGAGGGACGTTCAGCAGGAACAGGACAGAGCCGGGACAGAGTCTCATTATCTTTTATGAGTTTCAACTTTTTATTTGTCATATGCAAGTTAAACTGGTCGGCTCAGCAGTGCAAGAGGTGAAAAGACAGAGGGAGAAATGTGCTTCAGCACTTTATCATGAGCAATATAAATCAGCAGTGGGAACTTTACATAATCAGAATCAGAATCAGAAAGGATTTATTGCCAAGTAGGTTTAAACCTACCTGGAATTTTCTTTGGTAAAAAGGTGCATACATTTAACATAAAGCATAAAAACACAATAAGTACCTCACATAAAAAAAAGAAATAACTGTATATAAAACAAATATATATACAAGACCTAAACATTTAAATAAAGAGTAAAAAGCAAAAACAGATATATACAAGATATAAAAAGTTAAATAAAAAGTAAAATGCAAAGCAGGAGAGAAATGGGGATGTGCAATATGCAACATACTGTTATGTCATGTTATGTGTGTTAATGTAACACAGAATTGAGACGTGGGTGCGGGATAACATCAGGTAGTTCCACACAATGTATAATCCACCGTCCTTCTCGGGCACTAAATGATATTTATGAAAAAAGCCTGGATAAGAGATGACAAATACACGAGTAAAGAACTGAAACGACTAAAATAAATGATTCAAAACCGGAAGCAGCAGATTTTGGAGTTTTTCTGCTTGAATAATGAACAAATCATTTATTTCCAAAAGCTTTTGATGCTGAAAATAACCACGTTTCCTTTTTATCTAATTTAAAGACTCGCCACGGATCAAATTAATACTTGCACAGTATTATCAAACATGTTATCTCATCTCTCTCTCTCTCTCTCTCTCTCTGCAGCTCCAGTGTGCTGCTCCTCCCGCTATGGCCTGGCCCTGCTCTCCTCTTACGGCTTCTTCGTGGTCTATTCCCTGAGGGTGAACCTCAGCGTGGCGATGGTGGACATGCTCAACGTCACCCATCAGGCCGACGCCAACCACAGCGGCACAGTGTGTCCGGCTCATGCAAACCCCGCACGGCCCAAACACAACCACACGGTGAGCACGAGCGCCACCGGGAGTCACAACATGTGATGCTATCAACCGGAGGGGTTCAGATGATTCACTGTTTCCCTCAGAGCTGCTGTGGTTTAATCCCAGTTTAGAGAGTTTCCTTCGTACGTGTAGAAATGACGACGATGGTGGAGACTGAGCAGCATCATCAATGAAGGGCTTTGAAATGACCTTTGGAAAACAATGAGTCACACTGAGACCGAGTTTAACAGAAGCACGTCAGAGGTTAATGAATCAAGAGGCCGGAGCTGACGTCATATTCAGAAGTTTGTCGGTTTCAGATAAAAGGATCCAGGGGACAACCGTCATTCTGATTTGTACACTGTGTAGTAGTGGTGGGGGAAATAATCGATTCTGTTCAGTATCGCGATATTTTGCGCCTGCGATACTGTAGCACAAAGTATTGCAATTTTAATTTTTTTAATTTTTTTAATACTTTATTCACAATTATATGTCACAGCCCCTGGCTGGCAAAGCATGACGAGGAGAGTTTCAGAGTTGATTGAAGCTCTAGGTTACTCTTATTTATATGATTATTCTCAGGTTTATGTTACTCTATTATGTCTGCTTTGTGTTACTGTATTGTATTTAAATAATTGTAAGTTATGTGCTGGGAGCTCAGCGTTCATGTGAGAGGTCTCCTATTCAGAACATAATTACAAAGGTCCTGTGTCCTGAATGTTCAAGGACAAAGTTTTTGCACTTCAGTTAATGTGTAGAAGACAATGTTGTTCACAGAATTAAATGTGACATTTGAAGTGAGTCTTATTTTCCTCATTTTTTGTAATGCCTTTGAATAATATGGGGGACATGAATCGCAATATATCGCAGAATTGAATCGCAATACTTGCAGAATCGCAATACTATTGAATCTTGGCCCAAATATTGCAATACTATTGAATAGTCACATTTTTGCCAATTCCCACCCCTACTGTGTAATGTGTATGTTCGAGGACTTAAGGGCTTTAAAAAAAGATAGTCACACACATGAATAAACTTTCAAACAACGAGAAACTTTGATTCCTGCCTTTATTTTTTTATAATGCCACAATAATCAATCCTGCTTCATCGGTGTCCACCTCACCCCCGACAGGCCAGCGTGTACGACTGGGACTCGGAGACGCAGGGCTGGATTCTGGGCTCCTTCTTCTACGGCTACATCCTGACTCAGATCCCCGGCGGCTACCTGGCCGGCCGCTACGGACCCAAGTGGCTGATGGGCTTCGGCATCCTGGGAACTGTGGCTTTCACCCTGCTCACCCCGGTGGCTGCAGACCTGGGTGCAAGCTATCTCATCGCTGTCAGGGTGCTGGAGGGGATCGGAGAGGTAGGAGAAGTGGAAATGACTCCCGCTCATCTGTTGTTTGTATCATCAACACAAGCTGTACTGTCACCATATGTGAAATTAGCTTTATTCAATTAAATTATCAGTATTAAAACATCTGTCTGAACTCCCACAGCCATACCTATGAATACAGAGATAGTTTGTTTACACCTATAATCAGCTGATTGGTTGTACGTGTGTCCTCCGTCCCTTCATGTGCTGGTTTGTCTTCAGGGAGTCACGTTTCCTGCGATGTACACCATGTGGGCGGCGTGGGCTCCACCGCTGGAGAGGAGCCGGCTGCTCACCATCTCCTACATCGGTAAGACGGAGCAGACAGGGGGAGAACAATGGTGATACTGTTAGAAATGTTCATATTGTGGAGGCTCTCAAGGGCTTTTTGGTGTGAGCTGAGCCCCCCCGCCCCCCCCCCCCTCTGGTCCTGCTTTCTTTTCTTTTCTTTGGTTTATATTGCCTGTTTATGTTTTACTGTGTACTGTAAATTGTATTGAATAGATCTAACTAGGTTACACTTCAATGGCACCTTTTTCCTTTTTGCTTCTATGACATATGTATTGCACTTAACTGTTCCTATATATTTATCTTCAGATATCGTTCTATTTTATTTTTATGTCTTCATTTTATCATTAGCCAGCGTGTATGTGTGTATCTGTGTGAGTACATGGGTATACTTATGTTTGTATACGGTAATTACTTTATTTATGCGCTGCTGAATGATGATTGTTGTTCTTCAAATCCAATAAAAATTTGATCACAAAAAAAAGAAATGTTCATATTGCATGTAGAACTGTAGCTTTTTGAACTCATACAACAAATTACAAAACTTTTACCTCTCTCTCTGTGTGTGTGTGGACTGGTCTCCCTCTCTCTCTCTGTGTGTGTGTGGAATGGTCTCTCTCTCTCTATGTGTGTGTGTTGATCACTTATCAGTAACGCTCTGTGATTCACAGCTGTTTGTATTCTCTCCATCCTCAGGAGCCCAGCTGGGGACGGTGATATCTCTTCCTCTGTCTGGTGAAATCTGCTTCTACCTCGACTGGACCTACGTCTTCTACGTGTTTGGTAAGTCCAAAAATTGTGTTTTTAACCTTTTAATGGCTCCGTCCTCATTCATCCTGTTCTACATCCTCCAGTCACGAGTTGAGTTTATTTCCTCTGTGGGTTTGACGAGATCAGAAGTAATAAGTTGCTTGGTTCGGTTTCAGGAAACAGAAATCCTGTGTTTTCAGATGAGTTGCACGTCTGACATGTGATGGAGGATTTTTTTTTTTTTTTACATGTATTTTTATTGGTTGTTAGACAAGATGTACACTGTCACACATGTTGCAATATTTCAATTAAATTTCTTTTTGTGTCAATGTACAATGAAACAGTAGCCTTTTAACAATTTACATTTTTATATTTTTATAAACCCCATCCCACCCTAACATTCCCTGTGCCACAAAAAAAAAAAAAAAAAGAGGGGGGGGGAGTTCTCCTAAGATGAAAGCGTTTGCGCTTTACGTTAATGCCCTATACTAATGAGAGGGGAGAGTGACAAGTTTGTCAAAATAGACCAGTAAAGGGTCCCAGACTTTGTTGAATTTTCCGGTTGATCCTCTAAGAAAGTATTTAACTTTTTCAATTTTTAAAAACATCATCATATCCGAAAGCCACACAGATGCCTTCGGTGGTAATTGTGATGGAGGATTTAATCTACATCAACGCAGGCCATCGATCTCCACCTGTGGTCTGAGAAGTCTTTTGTTCCTCCAGGTGCTAATGGTCTGGTGTGGTTCATCCTCTGGGCGTTTCTGGTCTTCGACAGTCCCAACACTCACCCACGGATCTCAGAGCGGGAGAGACTCTACATCACCAACTCACTGAAGAACGAGGTATCACCACGAACCAGACATTATTATTACACTAGAGACAAATTAGATTTGTGTGTATTTAGCTGCTGTTGTGTAATTGTAGATTATATCTCAGATTGTCAGTCTGATCTCGGATGAACTTCCGTCCGAGGCAGAGACAGTAGCTGCAGTGTCTGATGCTTTCAGGCGTTTCCGCTCCAGCAGTTCTCTGATAATAATGTTACATAATCTGTGTGTTGCATAAAGTTATTCTCTTATCCAACTTCCTCAGCTGTTCGGTCATAACACATATAAAGAGTCGGTTTCATTTAGACTTTCAGCTGCTTTCAACTCTCTACATGTTCACACTGATTCAACGTTTTAACCAACGTGTGTCTGATTCTCCAGATGTGTGAAAACAATGGGTTTTGAGCTCTTGAGGTTATGTAGTTTATTAGTGTATCACTACAAACCTTGAATATGACTAGACACTGATGAACATTGATTATTATTTAGTATTTTTCTGTCCAGCAGGGGGAGGAAAAGTTAACCTAAAATATAAAACCACCAGGAGAAGCAGGAGATTATAGAACAAACACTTTTCTCTTCTGTGAGGCTTGTTTCCATTAATTCAGTCAAAAAAAGTCAAACTTCACAACGTATATTAGCATATTTACGTATTAGTTCTTGCAGAAGTGTGTGTTTTCCAGTGAGAACTTCCTGATCCACCTGGTCCCTGTGTTCCTCTTCCCTTGCGATCCAGCTGTCCACGTCTGCAGGCCACATCCCGTGGAGAGCCATCGTGACCTCCAGGCCGCTGTGGGCCATCGTCGTGGCTCACTTCTCCTACAACTGGACCTTCTACACCCTCCTCACCCTGCTGCCCACCTACATGAACGACATCCTGGGCTTCAGCATTCAGCAGGTGGCGTCAGCATCACACACACATATATAAAGAAAGTGAACATAATGTGATCACAGCTTCTTTTCTAGTGTTATTTTATTAAAGAATTGATCTAAATCAGGGTCATTTTAAGTCCTGATGTGAAAGTTCATCTGTGCAACACTGAGAACAATGAATGGAACCAAAGTAGTAGACAAGGGACATGAATGGATCAAATAAAAACAAATAGTTTCTTAACCAATGAATAAATTATGATTTCTACCTGCTGATGAAATGTGTTAATAATAAATAAATGAACTCACCATGTGTTGTTGTCTCCCGTCCACCACAGAACGGTTTACTCTCCGCTCTTCCCTACCTGGGCTGTGCGGTGTTCGCGGTGCTCAGTGGGCAGATTGCAGATTACCTGCGGGAGACGTGCCGGACCCCCACAGTCACCGTCAGGAAGGTGTTCTCCCTCATCGGTAAGAAAACACCAACGTCTCAGCTGAACCCTGGATTCTGTTGCTCCGACCGGAGAGAAGAGATGTTCACAGTGGTTGTTGTGCAGGTATGATCGGGCCGGCCATGTTCCTGGTTGCCGCGGGTTACACCGGCTGCGACTACGTCCTGGCCATCACCTTCCTCACCATCTCCTCCGCCCTGGGGGGAGTGTCGGCCTCTGGATTCAACATCAACCACCTGGACATCGCCCCATCGTGAGAAACTCCTTCACTGAAATACGCTCTGGGAATATTATCTCAGAATTATAGCAATATGAAAAGATTTGTCTGATGTACTTGTGATTTTTTAGACTGGTTGTACGATCTTTATATGAATAATCTCAGCATTATTAAAAGCAGATCTGTGAAGGACTACTTTCTTAAACACATTAAGTACACATGACATTTATAGTGTTAAAGCTGATATTATACAGTTTACTATCCTGTTAACACGTAATACAACAATAAATACTTCTGTTAGTTTCGCAGTGGAATTAATCCCATTTAATAATCCATGTGTTTATCTCCACAGGTATGCTGGGATCCTGCTGGGAATCACAAACACCTTTGCCACCATCCCTGGCATGGTGGGACCAGTCATAGCAAGAGCCCTCACCACAAATGTAGGAATCACACGTAAACTCACAACCTGTCTGGAAAAGTCACTGTTTCAAAGCTCGTTGATAAATCATTTGAACATAAATTATTGAAAAGTTAATTTGTTAAATATCAGGGTTCATACACATTTTGACCAATGGATTTCCATGACTTTTCAATAACTTTAAACCAAATTTCCATGACCGAACATTTTGTGAAATCTCGGTGTATACGCTAAAAAGTGACAAAATGTAGAATTCAAACTAACAATGAGAATTCCAAGGCAGACAGTACACCTTAAAGGACAAACCCAAGTATGCCTGCTTATATTTTGAGAGTATTTCTTTAAAAGCATATGAATTATTTAAAACTCAGCGTAAATAATGAACGACATGAAAATATGAATTTAACAAATTTCCATAACTTTTCCAAAACTTTTGGGAGATTATTTTATTCCATGACTTTTCAAGGCCTGGAAAAACACATTTTAAAATTCCATGACTTTTCCAGGTTTTCCATGACCGTACGAACCCTGAAATATACAAGTTTAGGCTAAATGTCCTTATTTGGAAAACAGGACGATGTCAATAATCCAAAAATTACTTTTAAATTCTGTTTCTACCGAAAAACACACTTTTGATCAATGTTTTACTTTTTAGACTCGACGTGAAAGTGACTCAGCTTCTATCCCCAGTTGCACCAGTTACTCTCTACTCTAACCAGTTCTGTGCTGCCTCTCCTGTAGAACACCATAGAGGAATGGCAGACGGTCTTCTACATCGCTGCCTCCATCAACCTGGTGGGCTCGTTGTTCTACACAGTGTTCGGCCGGGGGACGGTGCAGCCGTGGGCCGTCCACACGTCCCTGCCTCACCACGGAGACTGAGGCGGAGGACGAGCACCGGACTTGGGACGTGGGACGATTGTTCGGACAGACAAATCACAATCGCGGGTTTAGTAAACAGGTAGTAGGGCGGCGCTGCTAATTGGCAAAGCTCAGCAACAGTGAGTAACAGACTTGATTCTTTTTTCTGTGAACGTGGGGACCGACCAACCTGCAGAGACAGAAGCAGACTTGCACTTTTAGTTCAGCAGAAACGCTTTGGAGACGAAATAACAATTGAGTCAACGAAACACTGTTCATCTCCGAGGCTTCTCAGCATGAGGGTCAGCTCTGTTATTAACAAGTTAGATAAGATAATCCGTTATTAGTCCCACTACAGAGGTGCTACAACACAGCTTCAACTCGAAAGGTCAGCTAATGCAGTTTAAATTAAAGTTAATCTTGATGAATATATCGTGATGAACGAGCAGTGAAACACAAACGATTCCAACTTCTGTTACTTTGTGGTTTTCAGGGTTCCTAGTTAAAACCAAATTATTCCTCTCAGTTGTTATTTCTGCCTCCAGAGCAGCTCTGTGCTCGAGCTCTTTTTACCCGTCTTCAGTTTTATTGCAGGAGTGAAAGTCCACACTCTTCAGAAGGACGTTGACTCACACTTTTGCGTGTGTACAGTTTGGGATAACACAAAAGCTGCTACACTACAACCCTTAAGGTAGTGCCAGTGATGCCTCGGTCACACTGCAGGGTTTTCTACTCGCCAACAAATTCTACAACTCGCCGCCAAAACCCGCAGATAGAAGCCAAACGCTGGTTCTTCACTTATCGTTACGTGTGAACTCTTAGAGGACACAGCTCGAGAGTCTTGCCAACGCGTCACCAGATGAATTAGTGACGACTGCAGCCAATGAATTAGAAAGTCGTGAAGTCTTAACTGGGCACAAGTGTTTAAATGGTTAAAAATGTTTACTTTAAAATAACAAACGTGTCATCTCCAACCAGATGTTTTAGATTAAGGCTGCACAGCACAAACACTTTCTGGGGAAAATGCCTTTAAGTGACGCCTCATTATATTATATCAAAGCTCTTTGTCTTTAACGAGCCCCTTCGTATATAACTTAAAAATACTTTTAAGTTATATACGAAGGCAACTGGACGTGAGATTCTTCAAGATGTTTTCCCCTCCGTCTTTTTTTTACCATTTTTTTGTATTAACTTGCTCAGACGGGGCAGTAAAGGGATTTTATGTGTACAACAGTGTGTGTTGTCTTGACTTTCCAGTCTGTAACACTAAGATGATGTGAAGCTGCAGGTGAAACCAAAGGGAAAGAAAGAGGTTCCTGATGGACACAGCCTCGTTTCATTCACAGGAGTTTGGGCCAATTCTCAGGGATCTTGAATCAAACAGGGACTAGAAAGGGAGATAGTTCATGTTTTAAATCTGTGTCCTCAGTTTTTAAATCATTTCAAATAGCACGGTTAATACTGGATCTGTGGACATTTTAACGCAGCTTCATCTGACCAGTTTAATATCAGTTTTCCACGAGCTTTTCTCCCGTAGGTTTTGACCACAGAGAGAAACATTTAGTCCTGGAGGACAAGTAGCACGATCGTCCCATTTCAAGATGGAAATGTCCTCGTGCCTTATGACATTATCTTAAAAGGTATCAGACAGTTCAGGTGTATGTTTGTTTTATTGTTGTTTTAATGATTCCTTCTGTTCCCTGCTGTCTTCTTACTTCAGTTTTACATTCATGTTGAGAGTAAAGGGACTTTTGTATGATATGCTGTATATAAACTACACCAAGTGAAATCAATGTAAAACTTCACCCTGGGAACATCCCAGAGAGAATGTCTTAAATCAGTGTCATGTTCTGTAAATACTTCATCATATAAAGCTACGCTTCAATCTCAGGTTGTGTTGTGTTTTTATTTCATTACTTAGCGACTGTCTCCGGATTCCAGCCAAAGGAACGACATCTTTCACACCTACTGCTTGAAATACACTTTACACAACTTCTCATTTGGGTTAAAGAACATTCACTGTTTCCCTCTTCACCCTGATGTCTATCAAACTTATTCACAGCTTTCACACTATTATATACGTCTCTACTTCCACAGACAAGCTCAAAAGCTACTGCTGCAAAAACAGGATCCTACTGAAGGCTGATTGTTAGATTGTTAGAAACCTGGAGCTGAGTGGGTTTGACGCTGCTTGTTGAACTGTGGATAGATTCACTTCTGTGAAGGTCGTCGGGTTCAAGCTCCAACTGAGGAAGATCGAACAGAGAAACTCTCCCAGTGGATCCACGGGACTGAACACTGCACATTACTGGATCTGGATTGCAGATCTCTAAACATGTTATCTGCAGCTTCATGGTTAGAAGAACACAGGAAAACAAGTTAAACCACGTTCTTCTGAGTAGTAGATTAGTAGAACTGAGTGATTTGATGTGTTCAAGCTTTAAAAAAGGCACAAAAAACAAAACAACGTTCCACATGAGTCTCTCCTGACGGACTCCTGAAGCACTTTGATTGCCGTGTTGCTAACTTTGCACTTGCACTGGAGAAGCTTAAATTGGCTTAAGCGACTGCACCTCATTGTAAGATGGCACGAGACGAACATTAAACATGTTTCAACCCAGATATGGGTTTGTGGGTTTTAGTCCCTTTCTGTGTGTGACAGGGCAACAACTTTACGAACCAATAAAATGTCAAACAGAAATCTGAGCATCTGTACAATACACACATTTGTCCACAAGATGTAGCTGCTGGTATTGTAATAGATTGTGTTGTCATCAAACTGTCATTATTTTTTAATAACTTGTAACAGGATCATATGAAGCTGTTTTTCTCACACACTCAGTTCTTAAATCTGTCACAGGAACAAAATTACTAAATATAATTTCCCCTTAAAGACTTGAGGACAACAATGGAGTTGTTATCAGATTGTGTTTTAGCTTAACTGAAAGCAAAGTCTGCCTGGAGTAAGAAATACACATTTAAACATCTTAAACAATACTTATAATAATTGATTAAAATTAAATCAAACTCATTTTTTAACAACTTGTAGCAAATGAAGCTGTTTTTATCACACACTCAGTTCTTAAATACAATTTCCTCTTTAAGGCTTAAGGGCATTCTGACAAGTAGTTAAGGGGCGTGCTCTCATACACTACTAGGAAGTACTTAAAAGTAATTTCATCATCGTAGATTCATTCCTTATCACAGCATCATGACAGGCAGAGGGAGAACACGCAAGGCTGCGACTCCTACAACCGATAGTGCCAAGGGCAAAACCATAAGTGGAGAATATGCAGAGAACGGCTTTGGAGAAGAGAAGCAGAGTTCTACAACCACGGAACAGAAAGCAAAGGGAAGGGACCGGAAAACACCAAACAGCACGAATGAGAAGTCATCGGAGCAGAGCAGTCAAAAGAAAAGGACAAACAACTTCACAGAGGAGAGGACAGACGACACAAAGGCTCCTTCACGAGGTGCAGGAGCCAGAACCGGAGCTGGAAAATCCAAAGAGAAATCTGAGGTGCAGCTAACGAAACCACAACCTGAGACAACAAAGGGCACAACACAACACTCTGCAGCGGCTACAAAACCAAAGAAACGTCCCGGCACAGCCAAAGCAGAGGAGGAGGAGACAAAGACAACACAGCCAGAGGACACCACCAAGACTTCTGTAAAGACCAGGGCTGCAGTGGACTCTCTTCTCTCCACAACTCTGGGGAAATTGAAGATTAAGAAGATAGACAAATCAAACACAGCAAAAGTCGTCAATAAATTGATAGACCACATAATCAAGCATTTAAAGGAGAAGACTAACTGCTTCACAACAGCAGAGGCACTACGCACTGGAAGTTACTATGAGAATGTAAAAGTAAGTTTTCTCTGGGACGTTGTTTTCAGATTAGAAGTGAACAAACATTTTGATTCAGTGTCTTTAACAATACAGTCGAATGACAGTGATGTTTTGTGCAAAACAGATTTCTAAACCTGATGAATTCGACGTCATGCTGTCCATCGATGTTGACCGGGTGGACATTAAACCGTTTGGAGATAACGGAGCCTTCTACAGTGTGGCTTTAAAACGTGGCAATAACCCGCTGAAGAAATTTCAGGAAGACGACCTTTTATCCGCCAGTGAAATGTTGACAGAGTTCAGGGACGAGGTGAAGAAGTGCGTCAAGGCTTTTCCAGGCAAGTACCAATATTTGAAAATGTGTAGTTGAAATAAACGTTCATCCTGCTTCCTAATGTTCGCCTTCAAATCTTCATTTATGTACAAATAAAACAATTTGCAGACTTTTCATTGTGCTTCTCTGTTTTCTCAGACTGGGAGGTGACAAGGAAGAAACCTGGCTGTCCTGCAGTTACTATGACGACTACAGTTCAGTCTGTGCTCGTCTCCCTGGATGTTGTTCTCAGCATCAAGGTCCGAACAAGCTGGCCAGCTTTCACCCAGCAGGGCTTTCAGATCCAGGGCTGGCTGGGGACGAAGGTGATGAAGGAATACAAGGGAAAGCCATATTATCTTGTCCCAAAATACGAAGGCAGGGGAGCAGTGGAGCGTGACGGCGTTTCAGCTAAAGGTGAGAAGCTCCTGACATTACTTTAATAAACCAAATGAGCTGTTTGATGAATAAGAAATGAATGAAAATATAGTTTTTCTGTGCTCTTCATCTGCTGCTCCTCTGTCCCTCACTTGAGGCTCTGAGGTTTCTACGGAGGAGGTCACATCTTGTTTAGCGCTAGGAGACCAATTGTGATTTATGAATATAGGCTTTACAGATTCAATGTGATTGGATGATGCTTCCATTGAGTATTCTGTCTTCTCCAACACACAGATGCTTGGCGGGTTTCATTCTCTCATGTTGAGAAGGACATTCTGTTGAAGCACGGCTCAATGAAGACGTGCTGTGAAAGAGAAGGCCAACGCTGCTGCAGGTCAGACTGAGACAAACGTATTTCTCTTTAAGTAAAACACTGGATGGGTTCCTATAACCAGCTGTGCTCTAACTAAAACTCATTTGAGAATCTGCTCCTTTTTCTTGACCTTCAGGAAGGACTGTTTGAAGCTCCTGAAACACCTTCTCGGTCTGCTGAAAGAGAAAGAAGCTTCATTTGTGAAGTTCTACTCCTACCAGGCCAAGACCACCCTGCTCCACGCCTGCAGCTCCAGAGGGAAAGACAGTGACTGGAGCGCCTCCTGTCTGAGCCGCTGCTTCCTGCAGCTGCTGGAGGACTTTATAGGACATCTGAAGAAATGTGTTCTCCCCAACTTCTTCATCCCAGATCAGAACCTCCTCTTCGGCATTGACAAGAAGAAGTGCCTTCTCCTGGCTCGTTGTATCGAGGAGCAACGTGACAATGACTTTCCTATTTTCACTTGTTGGCTTCAGAATGAGGAGTAGCTTGATTGAGACTAATCTGACCTTTACGTTGATATTTATGTTGCAAAAGGTGCCTTAAAAATAAAGATTTTATTATTACTACATGTATTATTGTGGACTTTAATTTTCTATTAAATTTGATTATTCTTCTGCTTTACAATGAAACAAGGGAGTTGTTACCAGATTGTGTTTTAGGTTAATTGAAAGCAAAGTCTGCCTGGAGTAAGAAATACGAAGTTAAACATCTGTTACACTTATAGTAATTATTTAAAGAATAAATGAAACAATTCCGGCTGTTGTGCTGATTTTTTTGCAGTAACACATGTAGCTGCTGTTGGTATTATAATAGATTTTACTCTCATCAAACTCATTTTTTAACAACTTGTAACATATGCAGCTGTATTTATCCAAGATCGAGTTCTTAATTCTGTCACAGGAACAAAATGACTGAATATAATGTCCTCTTTAAGGCTTAAGGGCATTCTGCCAAGTAGTTAAGGGTGTGCTCTCATACACTAACAGGAAAAACTTAAAAGTAATTTCATCAGAGTAGATTCATTCCTCATCGCAGAGTCATGACAGGCAGAGGGAGAACACGGAAGGGACCAGAAAACACCAAACAGCACGAATGAGAAGTCATCGGAGCAGAGCAGTCAAAAGAAAAGGACAAACAACTTCACAGAGGAGATGAACAAGCCACCGACAGACGACACGAAGGCTCCTTCACGAGGTGCAGGAGCCAGAACCGGAGCTGGAAAATCTAAAGAGAAATCTGAGGTGCAGCTAACGAAACTACAACCTGAGACAACAAAGGACACAACACAAGACTCGGCAGCGGCTACAAAACCAAAGAAACATCTCGGCACAGTCAAATCAGAGGAGGAGGAGACAGAGACAACACAGCCAGAGGACATCACCAAGATTTCTTTGGTGTTCAAAAAACGAAAAACCTGTGCTGGCAAAGACGAATCAAAAGAAGAATCTGAGGTGCAGCTAACGAAACCACAGCCAGAGATGGAAACTGACACAACACAAGACTCTGTCACAGTCAAATTAGAGGAGGAGACAGAGACGACACAGCCAGAGGACACCACCAACTCTTCTTTTGTGTCCACAAAACCAAGAACCGGAGCTGGCAAAGACGATTTAAAAGAAGAATCTGAGGTGGAGCTAACGAAACCACAGCCAGAGATGGAATCTGACACAACACAAGACTCTGTCACAGTCAAACTAGAGGAGGAGACAGAGACGACACAGCCAGAGGACACAAAGACTTCTATTGTGTTAAAAAAAACAACAACCTGTGCTGGCAAAGACAAATCAAAAGAAGAATCCGAGGAGCTAACGAAATCACAGCCAGAGACAACAAAGGACACAACACAAGACTCTGTCACAGTCAAATCAGAGGAGACAGAGACCTGGGCTTCAGTGGACTCTCTTCTCTCCACAACTCTGGATAAATTGAGGATTAAGATCATAGACAAATCAAGCACATCAGAAGTCGTCAATAAATTGATAAAACACCTAATTAACCATTTAAAGAAGAAGACTACCTGCTTTACAACAGCAGAGGCACTACGCACTGGAAGTTACAATGAAAATGTAGAAGTAAGTTTTAAGTGAACCAACACTTTGATTCAGTGTCTTTAACACTACAGTCGAATGACAGTGATGTTTTGTGCAAACAGATTTCTAAACCTGATGAATTTGACGTCATGCTGTCCATCGATGTTGACCGGGTGGACATTAAACCATTTGGAGATAACGGAGCCTTCTACAGAGTTGCTTTCAAACGTGGCAAAAACCCGCTGAAGAAATTTCGGAAAGGAAACATTTTATCTGCCAGAAAAATGCTGAGAAAGTTCAGGCACGAAGTGAAGAAGTGCGTCAAGGCTGTTCCAGGCAAGTACCAATATTTGAAAATGTGTAGTTGAATTAAACGTTCATCCTGAAGTTGCTCCACACTGCAAACGTGGAAGTATCAACCGGGTTATTGACGAGGTGTTTCAGGAGAAATATTTCCAGCTCCTTTTACTGCTCATCCCCAAAAATCTATATCTGTTTCCATTCATTTAAATGGAGAAAGCAAAACATGTTAATTATCTGCTGGTGGAAACTTCTGATCGTTTGAGATTTTCTTTATTTCACTCTTTTCTATTCCGTAGCATTTTTACTCATATTTTCACTCCAATGTTGTGATGTTCAAATTGTTTGTCGTTGCTTCCTAATGTTCGCCTTCAAATCTTAATTTATGTACAAACAAAACAATTTGCAGACTTTTCATTGTGCTTCTCTGTTTTCTCAGAATGGGAGGTGACAAGAAAGAAACCTGGCTGTCCTGCAGTTACTATGACGACTACAGTTCAGTCTGTGATCATCTCCCTGGATGTTGTTCTCTGCATCAAGGTCCGAAAACACTGGCCAGATTCTACCAAACAGGGCTTTCAGATCGATAAATGGCTGGGGACTAAAGAGAAGAAGAAACACAAGAAACCCCCATATTATCTTGTCCCAAAATACGAAGGCAGTGGAGAAGACAAGCATGAAGGCGTTTCAGCTAAAGGTGAGTAACTCCTGACATTACTTAAATAAACCAAATGAGCTGTTTCATGAATAAGAAATTAATGAAAGTCCCGGACGGACAGAGTTTTTTCCTCTGTCCGTGCCGGGGGGGGGGGGATTCTACGGAGGAGGTCACATCTTGTTTAGCGCTAGGAGACCAATTGTGATTTGTGAATATTGGCTTTACAGATTCAATGTGATTGGATGATGCTTCCATTGAGTATTCTGTCTTCTCCAACACACAGATGCTTGGCTGGTTTCATTCTCTCATGTTGATAAGGGCATTATGTTGATTATCCGCTCGGAGAAGACGGGCTGTGAAAGAGAAGACCAACGCTGCTGCAGGTCAGATTGTGACAAACATATGTTGCTCTTGGGTCGGATTGACTCCCAGTGTGTGTGTGCATGCGTGTGATCATCCGCAAGCCCTGGCCGGTCAGGTAGAGGGTTAGGGTGATCCGAGGATTGTCCTCATCCAATTCTCCTGGGTGTAGTTGACACCAATGGATTGGTGTTAAGTAAAACACTGGATGGGTTCTTATTTCATATAGGTAAAGGGTTTCTGCTGGGTCCTCAGTTAGATTGAAGATCTTTTAAATACTGCTTAGATTGTAATACATGCAATGTTTCATGATCACATCAGCAAAAATATTTCATTAGGATGTAATTAAATCAATTAAAAGTTTTGCTAAAATCTCAGTGACCTTAACAATTGTAACGGTGAGCTGTGCAGTAAAACAATCGACTCTGCCGTCATTTGTCCTGAGATTAAAATCTAACTCAGGCGGTTTATTAGTACATTTAATATTATTGATGTGTGACTTGTATATTAACTTAGTATGTATGTATTTACCTAATATACCAAAAACACATTTTTTGGTTTTAGATTCTTGTTTTTCAATCACTTTTTCTATGTCTATATGTATTTTTTTTTGTACAAATTTAGTCAACTCCGTTTTAAATCTGCTTCATAAACAAACTTCTCAATGCCTTTTTAAGAAGAATACAGAATTTGTAAAAATAACTTTCAAGTCCCTGAAGCCATCTTATCTAACAAAAATTAGAAAAATCTTAAAAGAAAGAGAAGTTATCATGAATTTCACTCATTTGAGAATATGCTCCTTTTTCTTGACATTCAGGAAGGACTGTTTAAAGCTCCTGAAACACCTTCTCAGTCTGCTGAAAGAAAAAGAACCTTCATTTGAGAAGTTCCAATCCTACCAGACCAAGAAAACCCTGCTCCACGCCTGCAGCTCCAGAGTAGACGACCGTGACTGGAGCGCCTCCAGTCGGAGCCGCTGCTTCAAAAAACTAAAAACCTGTGCTGGCAAAGACGAATCAAAAGAAGAATCTGAGGAGGAGCTAACAAAACCACAGCCAGAGACAACAAAGGACACAACACAAGACTCTGTCACAGTCAAATCAGAGGAGGAGACAGAGACCTGGGCTTCAGTGGACTCTCTTCTCTCCACAACTCTGGATAAATTGAGGATTAAGATGATAGACATATCAAGCACATCAGAAGTCGTCAATAAATTGATAAAACACATAATCAAGCATTTAAAGAAGAAGACTAACTGCTTTACAAAAGTAGAGAAACTAAACACTGGAAGTTACTATGAGAAAGTAAAAGTAAGTTTTCTCCGGGATGTAGGTTTACAGATTGAAATTAGAAGTGAACAAACATTTTGATTCAGTGTCTTTAACAATACAGTCGTGTGACAGTGATGTTTTGTGCAAACAGATTTCTAAACCTGATGAATTCGACGTCATGCTGTCCATCTTTGTTGACCGGGTGGACATTGAACCGTTTGGAGATAATGGAGCCTTCTACAGTGTGGCTTTCAAACGTGGCAAAAACCCGCTGAAGAAATTTCGGAAAGGAAACATTTTATCTGCCAGAAAAATGCTGAGAAAGTTCAGGCACGAAGTGAAGAAGTGCGTCAGGGCTGTTCCAGGCAAGTACCAATATTTGAAAATGTGTAGTTGAATTAAACGTTCATCCTGAAGTTGCTCCACACTGCAAACGTGGAAGTATCAACCAGGTTATTGACAAGGTGTTTCAGGAGAAATGTTTCCAGCTCCTTTTACTGCTCAATCCCAAAAATCTTTATCTTTTTCCATTCATTTAAATGGAGAAAGCAAAACATGTTAATTATCTGCTGGTGGAAACTTCTGATCGTTTGAGATTTTCTTTATTTCACTCTTTTCTATTCTGTAGCATTGTTACTCATATTTTCACTCCAATGTTGTTTGTCGTTGCTTCCTAATGTTCGCCTTCAAATCTTAATTTATGTACAAACAAAACAATTTGCAGACTTTTCATTGTGCTTCTCTGTTTTCTCAGACTGGGAGGTGTCAATGGAGAAACCTGGCTGTCCTGCAGTTACTATGACGACTAACGTTCAGTCTGTGCTCGTCTCCCTGGATGTTGTTCTCTGCATCAAGGTCCGAAAACACTGGCCAGATTCTACCAAACAGGGCTTTCAAATCGATAAATGGCTGGGGACTAAAGTGAAGAGGGATTACAAGAGACAGCCATATTACTTTGTCCCAAAATACGAAGGCAGTGGAGAAGACGAGCATGACGGCGTTTCAGCTAAAGGTGAGTAACTCCTCTGACTCCTCTACTTAAATAAACCAAATTAGCCGTTTCATGAATAAGAAATTGTGAAATCAATGTGATTGGATGATGCTTCCATTGAGTATTCTGTCTTCAACACACAGATGCTTGGCGGGTTTCATTCTCTCATGTTGAGAAGGACATTCTGTTGAAGCACGGCTCAGACAAGAAGTGCTGTGAAAGAGAAGGCCAACGCTGCTGCAGGTCAGACTGAGACAAACATATTTCTCTTTAAGTAAAACACTGGATGGATTCTTATTTCATAAGGGTTTCTGCTGAGTCCTCAGTTAGATTGAAGATCTTTTGAATAATGCTTAGATTGTAATACATGCAATATGTTTCATGCTCATATCAGTAAAAAATATCATTATGATGTAATTAAATCAATTAAAAAAAACATTAAATGTTTTGCTAAGATCTGTGACCTTAACAATTGTAACAGTGAGCTGTGCAGTAAAACGACGACTGTCATTGGTCCTAAGATTAAAATCTAACTCAGGCGGTTTATTAGTATATTTAATATTATTAATGTGTGTGACTTATATATTTACCTAATATACCAAAAACACATGTTTTGGTTTTAGAATGTTGTTTTTAAATCATTTTTCCATGTCTATATGTATTTTTTTTTGTACAGCACTTTGGTCAACTCTGTTGTTAATCTGCTTCATAAACAAACTTGACTTCTTAATGCCTTTTTGGGAGAATACAGAATTTGTAAAAAATAACTTTCAAGTCCCATCTTATCTAACAAAAATGAGAAAAATCTTATGCTAATATTATTAATAATATTATATATTATTCTAATGCTCCTCTTTCTCGACATTCAGGAAGGACTGTTTGAAGCTCCTGAAACTCCTTCTCGGTCTGCTGAAAGAAAACGAAACTTCATTTGAGAAGTTCTACTCCTACCAGACCAAGACCACCTTGTTCCACACCTGCAGCTCCAGAGGGCAAGACAGTGACTGGAGCGCCTCCTGTCTGAGCCGCTGCTTCCTGCAGCTGCTGGAGGACTTTATAGGACATCTGAAGAAATGTGTTCTCCCCAACTTCTTCATCCCAGATCAGAACCTCCTCTTCGGCATTGACAAGAAGAAGTGCCTTCTCCTGGCTCGTTGTATCGAGGAGCAACGTGACAAAGACTTTCCTATTTTCAGTTGTTGGCTTCAGATCAATGAGGAGTAGCTTGATTAGACTCATCTGACCTTTACGTTGATATTTATGCTGCAAAAGGTGCCTTAAAAATAAAGATTATATTACTACTACATGTATTATTGTGGACATTAATTTTCTATTAAATTTGATTATTCTTCTGCTTTACAATGAAACAAGGGAGTTGTTACCAGATTGTGTTTTAGGTTAATTGAAAGCAAAGTCTGCCTGGAGTAAGAAATAAGAATTTAAACATCTGTTACACTTGTAGTAGTTATTTAAAGAATAAATAAAATAATTTCGGCTGTTGTGCTGATTTTTTTGCAGTAACACATGTAGCTGCTGTTGGTATTATAATAGATTTTACTACTTATTTTCATAATAACACAGCCTCATTTAAATTTGTTCTTTTCTGTGCTTTTGTCGAAGACTAACTTTAAAAAGATGTGACAAAAAGAAAACAGAAAAGGTCCTCTGGCTCCCCCCCAACACTTTTAGATAATCTTACATTTGCAGGACAGGGCGGGGGTTCCTGATCTTGTGCAGACGACCTCTTGAAGTCGATGGAGGGGCGGAGCTTCCTGTGAAGAAACACAAGGTGGTTGAGAAGCGACGAATACTCCTTCCAAGTCTGAATGATGATAATAATACAAGGACATTTACCTTTAGAATCTTCCAGTCAATAAGGAAATGGTGCAGAGCAGAATTAATAATTACTGTATTAAACAGCATCACAGATACGTCACCAGGTCGTTAAAACATAACAGCGTCGGGTCTCTTCAAGAATTTATTGGACTGAAATGGAGTCGAGAAATGACGTAACAAAAACACTCAGATACAAAACAGTGCTGTGAAATACAAAACAGAGGAAATCTGTACAAATTGTGCATCTTAAACATTTTTAAAACAGGAAGTCAACTGTGCTTAATTATATGAATCTAGCCAAAAATAAATAAAATATATATATTTATATAAAAGAAATTACAACACACATTTTCAGATTCTGCTACGCAAAAAGTAAAATGAACATTAGTCTTATTAGAACACCAGACAGATGAAATGAGTTTATATGAACAGACTCTTGTTTTATGTCAAACGTGTGAAGGTTTAAGTTCTGATCTGCACATTTCCATTTCCACGTATGAATCTGCCGGGGGGGGGGGGGGGGGGGGGGGGCTGGTGGCACGTGTGGACTTATATATATTTATATATAAACTATTACGTATTAGAAACCCCAGTTTTGGTCCCGATCTCTGCCTCCTCTTCCCCCTCCACCTTCTCTCCGCCCCCCGCCCCCTCCCCATCCTCCTCCACTTTCTCTTCCCCCCCCGCCCCCTCCCCATCCTCCTCCACCTTCTCTCCCCCCCCGGCCTCCATGCCCCCCCCTCGGACCCTCCAGCTCCTTCTCCCTCTTGTGCTTCTCGTATCTCTCGGCCATGAGCACCAGCTCCTCAGGGACCTCCTGTGATCACAGAACAGATTCTTATGAGTGGCTGCAAGATGATCATACAAATCTGGGTCTAGTTAATTTAATGAGGTTTCATTAAGGTTTCATAAGTTCTAGTTTATTATGATTTATTCACTAAACTAAAAATCTTCCTGCCTGATATTGCTTTTTAAACTGTGAATATAAATGTGGCTCACCTTTCCCGATCGCGCCAGGATTTGAATCAGTTCAGGGGCCAGCCTCCAGTTGTCTCTTGTT
Source organism: Limanda limanda (assembly GCF_963576545.1). Taxonomy (NCBI): domain Eukaryota; kingdom Metazoa; phylum Chordata; class Actinopteri; order Pleuronectiformes; family Pleuronectidae; genus Limanda; species Limanda limanda. The sequence continues at coordinate 24,573,786 of NC_083650.1, forward strand.
ACCAGGGTAACGGCATTGCCCAAGCGTCTGGATCACAAAAGGACAAACATCACAAACCAGCCCAAAAACATCCAGACACTAGGAGCGTTTGTTCCATCATGTGACCCCAGAACCCCGTGACTTGGGTTGCAAAGGGGCGGAAAGTTTCCGGTAAATTTCCGGAAACTTTCCGGAAACTTTCCACGGGAATATTAAGCTCGGGAATTTTGAAAAAAAAAAAACTACGCAAATTAAAGGCTGAGCAATAAAAACATCATTCAAAACTCTATTTTAAAGATGTATGGAACGTTGAGTTTCAACCCTCCACTGTGCATTCTTCCATCACATGCACAGATAACTCCCAGCATGCTTCACTCTACAGCAGGGCTACTGAGGCCTGCTGTAGAGTGAAGGACTAGTCAGGTAAGTTTCCATGATGTTACTGGGAAAATATATTAGCATGCTGATTGAGGATTGTTCATCTGTTCATCTAGCCTATTTACATTCATTTATCCATCAATTGTAAAATATGTTTACAGACGATTCCAATTGTTTGGCTAACTATTTATATCTCTGGCATTGCATTAGTGTTTTTTTACAAACTTTTTTCTCATCTTATTCTACAGAACAATGCCACGTGCACTCTCTCATGTGTGGAGACATTTCACCTCATCCAATGTAGAAGGAAAGGCTGTGTACATTTGCAAATACTGTGCAAAGACCTATGTTAAGAATGACACAACGATGCAGAAGCATATAGTCAAGTGCCCAAAGTTTCCTCAGGGCTCAAATCAGCCTATGACACAACACAATGTTTATATTTATGTATGTTTATGACAAGGTAAATACAGTTAGTATAAATTACCCACAACATTTCCAGTTTATTCCCGTTAATTCCCATGGAAAGTTTCCAACTTTGAATATTCCCGGAATTTTGCAACCCTACCCGTGACCCTTACCCAGCTCGGCCAGTGCGGCCCACACGATGGACGTACTCCTCTATGTTACGTGGAAAGTCAAAGTTGAAGACGTGTGTGATGTCGATGACGTCCAACCCCCGGGACGCCAGGTCCGTGGCGACCAGGATACGAACTCGACCTGGAAGATGAAACAGATTTATTGTTAAAGCCTGAACTTGTGACAGCATGTCGGCCTCGAGGTGAGATCACTCGCTAACCACCGAAACTTTCACTTTCTGCTTTCGGAGAAATAGAAAGCTTATTTTCTAAAACCACATTTCCTTCCAGTGACGTACTGTCTTTAAAGTCCTTGAGGGCTTCTTCGCGGTCACACTGGTCACGGCCGCCATGGAGACTCTGCACAGCCATACCCTGCAGACACATGTCGCTGGACAGGTCGTCACACCTGAGGTTACATGCCGGTGGAGAAACAAACAAACCCACAGAACAGCGTTAGCGTGGGTGTTACAAGCTGTCAGTCACCAGGTGATTAGATCTGGTAGTTTCCCGTAAGTGAGCGACTTCCTACTCACACAAGCTTCTTGCCAACAAAGATGAGGACTTTATCCTCCGGCAACATATTTCTGATGAAGTCAAACAAGTAGGACTTTTTCTCTTCTTCGCGGACGATCAGAATGGTTTGTTCCACCGTGTTAACCGCCTGAGAAGCACAGGAGTGAGAGGTTGTTACACGTGGCATCTTGATTTGACATATTTCAGCTGCAGCAGAGAAACAGGAGCAGACTGAGTGTGTAATCAACACGTTCACTGTGTCACTCACCGCCAAGTCCAGGGTGCCGACGTAAACCATCATGGGATTCTTTAAGTAGGACTTGGAGAGTCGTCTCACACCCGTGGGCCAGGTGGCACTGAAACACAGGAATTTACAGAAATAAAAGATTGTAATAAAAGATTGTACATCAGACAACATTTACAGGGGTAAATCTACATAGCAAATTAAACAAATGCAGGGTTGAATTTGTTTTTAAAAGTTTCTATTATCTTTTTTCCCATTGAATATGGACCAATCCAAACTTTTCTATGCAGAACGTATTAAGATGTAATGTCTGACTTTATTAATTCATGTATTTAAAAAGGGACTCTTACCTTTGTTGCATTTGAGAATTACAGCACATTCAAATCATCCCGCCTTCCTCCAATGCCCCACCCCCTCGTTCCCATCCGCGGTGTTTTTTTGAAGAAACTTTATTTACAAGCAGACTTTCAACCTACTGCCTCCGCGCACGCACGTGAGTTTTTGTTTACCAAAGCAATGGATATAACTAAGTTATATACATTTACATTCACATGCCTTGATGACCCGGGCCCGAATGCGCCACAAGAAGCAGACGGAAAACCTGCATGTCCATGCAGCAAACAGACAGGTCTGTCGGCCAATAAGGTCCTTCGGTCCGAAGAATTTTATTGGTTGAAGTTTTCACTAAATATTATGAGAGTGAAATAATTGTTTGTTTTTACTCCTGGTGGGTCTGTCTTGCATTTTAGAGTGTCATTACCTTATTAATACCAATTTAACCTTATCCAAAAAAAGTGTAAAAATGCAACAAAGGTAAGAGTCCCTTTAACACACTCTTCAAACTGATTTTTGCTAAAGGTCTTTTTTGATGTTCTCTCTCTGGAGACATCTGTCCTCATGTCCTTGTGTCCTGATGACAAACTCTTGTCCCAGGTGCGTCATGTGACTCGTACCTGGTCATGACAGTCTGTCGGTCCGGGCGGATGTCCAAGAGAATCTTCATTATCTGAGGTTCGAAGCCCATGTCCAGCATCCGGTCGGCCTCGTCCAGCACCTGTTTGCCACCATCAAGAAAAGGATCAATCCAAAATTAAGACAAAGATAATCCCACAGATTCCAAAGACAGAAATTATAGATTTGTGATCATTTGTTATCATTTGTGATCACAGCTAAGACTTTCATAAACAGTGAGGCACTGCTGTTGCTGTTCATGGAGATTTCTACTGGGTTGAGCCTTTAAAGTTGAGAGTCACACTATGAACAGTGGCCTCATCTAAACTTTCACCCTCCTCATACATAGACCAACATGCACAGACACAAACAGCCGACCAGGTAGGTGATGGAGCGAAGACTGATGAGGTCGTTCATCTGTAGATCGTTTAGTCGTCCTGGCGTGGCGATGACGATGTCCACACCGCGCCTCACCAGGCTGATCTGGCTTTTCCTATCCCCTCCACCATAGATGCAGATACTGGGAGAGGGAACAGAAGAACCGTCAAAGTCACGTTGCTTCCACAGTGGAATTAATAACCCTTAATGATTCCTAACATAAGACCTTTTGTAGCCTTTGTAGCTGTACTTGTTGCATTCCACTTCAATCTGCAGGGCCAGCTCTCTGGTGGGAGTCAGCACCAACATGCCAGGACCCCTGCGATCAGCGCTGGCTCTACGAAGGAAGGACACACAAAAGATTTGGATCGTCGAGCAAGCAAAAAAAAAATGGAAATGAAAGAAACCAAACAGTACGTTCAGTAGGGATGGGGGAAAAAAAATCGATTCAGTTACAAATCGCGATTCTTGTGAATGACGATTTTAAATCGATATGCTGCCTCCCAAATCGATTTTTTTTTTTTTTTAAAACATATTTATTGGTTTATACGGGGGGGGGGTATATTGGGGGAGCAACATCACCCCAGAGCATGTTGACCAGCTCTTGTTTTTGCACAAGAATCTAAACATACCCAAGCACTAGCTTTGTATCGCCTACATGCAAACAACAATAGCCTACTTTTTGTTTATTTCAAAGTTTATATTTTAAGTAAACTATTATTCATTCTATTTAATTTACCTTTTATTTATTGTTTTAAAAGTAGCCTAAGTGGCTTACATTTCTTAATCTGTCAGTTTGTGTGCAGTTGACAGGGGCTATACAATAATAGGGAACATTTTTATTTATTTTCTCTATTGGCTGCCCGGCAGTCATTAAGTTAATGTTAATATTTGAAATAAAACTTGTAAAGCTCTAAGTGAATTTGACTGTGTTGTATTTGAAGGATTGATTCAACATTTTTCCATGGTCCAGTATTTAAAAAAAAAAAAATAACCAAAAGAAATCCCAGGAAATCCTAATATCGAATCGCAATACTTACAGAAATCGCAATACACATCGTATCGCCACCTAAGTATCGTGATAGTATCGTATCGGGAGGTCCCTGCCGATTCCCGTCCCTAACGTTCAGCCCCTAAAAGTTAAGACACAAGGAACGGATCTGCTACTCACTCAAACTGGCCGTCCATGTGGATGAACCCTGGCAGCAGGTAGGCCAGGGTTTTCCCGGTGCCGGTTTGGGCGATGGCGATGAGGTCGTCTCCGCTCATCAACACGGGCCATGCCTGAGACTGAAGCAAACAAAAACATCACAATCGATACTGCTACAACACCACCCTTACAAAAGTAAACTGATTTTTAAAAAATCCATTAGAACTACTGAAAACATCCACTTCCCATTCTAATAAGATCAAGAGCGGCCTTCTTTGAGTACTATAGAGACCATCTGACCAAGTTTAAAAGTCACTTAAAAGTGGATGTTTAAGTCGTATCATATTTCAAATTAAGCCAAAGCATCCCTAGATATAGACTTTCTAACTTGAAGATCTAAGATTACAAATGTTACGTTGGAATTTAGTGTGAATCTATTTAAATGTCTTTGAACGATGGGAGGAAGCAGGAGAAAACCCACAGACATGGAGAGAATATTCAAACGCCTGAACCGGGATTCCAACTGGGAACCTACCTGCTGTTTAAATTTAGGGTTTTATAATAAAAACAACATTTGAAAGCAACGTTTTGGGAAACACACGTGAGATTAGAGCAATTAATACAACTGTGAGGGTAATTAGAGATTGAGTCATGGCATGTTAAACCCAACCCAGACTTAATTATGAGATAGACTGGCTCAACCCACAGAGAACATGAGGTGAACAGGTTGGTTCAGGTTGTTAATAACCACCGGAGGGTGGGGACGTTACTCAGCAGAACGTAGTTACAGTTTCTCACTCGTAACCACATGTTTTGACTCAGCAGCTACGTGATGACTCAAAGCAGTGAAACTAGAATCCCTTGAGCCAAACCCTCTTCCTGTAAAACGAAAGTGAAATCAGTGAGGGAGGTGATGCAGTTTCATTTCCCTGCTCAACACACTCTTTATCTCGATTTATCTCGTGTATTCAGTCAAGGAATGATAAGAGTGATAAATGACTGAAGGAGTCGGCCCACCCACCACGCTCTCACCTGGATGGGGGTCGGTTTGACGAAGCCCACTCGGACAATATTTTCCATGATCCCTGGAAAAGGTTCGAACGCCTCCAGGAAGGTGCGGCAGGGATAAGGAATGGGTCGCTTCTCCCCTCCCTCCTTCAGGTCGTCCACAAAGATGTTGTTATTCTCTTTCCTGTGAAGGAAATGATGTAAAGATTAGAACTTCTTATCTAGAAAAAGACAAATGAACACCACGTTGAGCTTTACAGTTTAAAGACCACAGTTTTGTTCTTTGTTTACGAGACAGAGAAATATTCAACTTCCAAACCATTCCCAAATAAAAAATGAATTTAATGGAGAGGAGAATCTGACACTTAGCTAAACTGAGTTTAATGATTCTGGTCCTGTGGACAGTTTGGGGATCAACGATATCAGACCTTTGTAAACCCCTTGTTGATTAATGATCCCCACACTTACTGTAAACCTCTGAAGATTCAGAACCACTGATTGTAAACAGTGCCGCCTTTGTGTCCGAGGCTGACGTTTTGCTAGCCTGTCCAACTGGTTTCTGACAAGTCTCATTATTCGCTCTGTGCTATATATAGCATTTGCCTCTCCCTCTATCGATTCCATAGAAAGCGGACATGTGGTTTATTTGAAACCTGCAGCGAACAAGATGAAGTGAAAGAAAATACGTCTCTGTCAGAATTACCTCCATTCGCTGACGTCCTCTGCCAGCAGCTTGGACACACTCTCGGCCTCCGTGTAAAAGTTCTTCTTCATGGGTGGGAGGTCTGAAGGAAGTCAGACATACTTTAAAACTACAGTGATAAGACGTATATAAACAAACAAGCCCAGGAGGTGTAGTAGTTGTTCTGACGACAGTGTGTGAGGCCTCACCCTGCCACTTGATCTCCTCATACTTGTCCTTGTTCTCCCGGATGGCGTTCCAGTCTATGAATGTGCTGGGTGGAGTGTCCCTGGAAGCCTTTAACTGGTCAGAAGACCAGACCGAGCTGTTGCTGACTCCTCCATCTCCTCCATGGCCTCCTGCCGGACCAGCCTCTGACAAACACATCAGCATAAGAGTAGATGTATTTACAGCTCTAAGTGTAAGGAAACTAATGTTAGGAAGATCTCATGATCATTGTTTTCTAGTAAAATGACTGTGTACCGTTGTGTGATCTAGAAGTCAACAAGTGTTCAATCATCTCCTTGGCCTTCTCCTGGGCAGCGGGGGGGCCGAAGATGAGCACCTCCCCTTCATAATCCCCCCGGTTGATCTGAAAACAGAACAAAACAAACATCGGTAACGTGCTAACCACAGCATGTTAGCATAGCACTCAAGACTTATCACTGTTAGGTCCGGGCCAAAAATACTCTGCTCTTTATCATCTGATTGAGGAAGTTTTGTAAAGTTAGTCTCCAGATGTGATGACTGATGAAAGTATGACTTCTGTCTTTAACACCTTTTTAAACTGAAGTTGAAATAAAGTCTGGTTGTTATTTTTTACTACTGTATTATCCCGCCTACAGTGTATTCCTAATTATATATATTTATATTGCTCATAGTGTATTCCTCATTCTTATATCATACAGTACCTCTTAATACTGTACTATTCCATATATATTTCTTACTGTACATATCTTATTTATTTACATATTCCACTTTAAATATGCACAATACTCTGCACTTTTACTGACTTTTTTGCACTTCTGGTTAGATGCTAAACTACATTTCATTGTATAAGTACTTGTGCTGTGCAATGACAATAAAGTTGAATCTAATCTTATCTTTAGACCAAATTTTAATCGAAGGGAACATGGATAACAAGCTTTATGAATTATTATGAAAGTTGTTAAACACTAATTTAACATCATCTTACCTTGATGCTGGCTCTGGAGCTTTCTTCAAGTTCACGGATTTTGGCTCCTCCTTTACCTTTATCGAGAAACTTCATTTAATAATCTGGAAATATCATTTATTTGTACATTTTATTTGACATTCAGGTGCAAATATGTGAAGGAAATTCTCCACAGACAAACTGGTGAGCTAGCTACTTCCGGTGGGATTAGCATAGGACAGCTAGCTACCTCCCGTGGGATTTGCACCATATAAGTCTAGATGTCTCGTCTGAGTGCCGGCCAACGGAGTAGAACGTTCGCACATGGCGGCCATCTTGCTAGGGGGCATCTCGCTCACCCATAACATTGTGTTGGTAGTGGTAAATAACCATAACTTGCTAAATTTTCAACCGATTTTTAAACGGTTTGATTTGATATAAACGTCAGAGATGTAGATGTGACACTGCATACTTACGAATAATTATATTTTTTTCTAAAAAAAAAAAAGAATAATTTATGCAGCGTCATAACTACATCTCTGACGTTTAAAACAAACCAGATAGTTTAAAAATCGGTTGAAAATTGAGCAAGTTATGGTTATTTACCTCTACCAACACACTGTAATGGGTGAGCGAGATGCCCCCTAGCAAGATGGCCGCCATGTGCGGACGTCCGGCTCGGTCGAACGAGACATCTAGCCTTTGATTAGCATAGCCCGGCTAGCTAACTCCGGCGGCAATTAGCATAGCACAGCTAGCTAGCTACCTCCGGCGGGACTAGCAGCGAAGTCCCGAACACCTGCCGCTGAAAGTAGAACCTCGTCCCCGGGAACAAACCTATGATTCTCCCGATATAATCGTTCTCCACGGTGAGGGTCACCGGCGGGTTGCAGTCCGACCGGACACCGGCCCGTCGCTCCCGGGGGGCACCGAAGTCCGTGCCCGGGTAGGAAACGCGGCCTTCGCGCCCACCCTCCGGGGCTCGGTGCTCGGGTCTCCGCTCCGGTCTCCAGTCCCTGGGGCCTCCGGGCCGGGGGCCTCCGAACCGGGGTCCGTCCCTGTCACCGTAGGACCCCCGTTCCCGGTCCCGGGGCCGGTCCTCGCCCGGGGGTCTGGGCTGCGGTCTCTGCAGGGCTGGATCCTCTTCCCAGTCCGACATGTCGCTTCTCACCTGCACTAGCCTCGACGACAAGTGACCCCTTCACGGCCCCTCCGCGACCCCTTCATGACCCCGCAGATCACCCGGAATTAACAGCTTTTTACATTTAAAACCACAACTCAAAGGAAAAAAACTAGAAATAAGTAGATAAAGCTTTAAGTTCTCAAAAGGCAATGGTTAGGGTTACTTCTGGAAAGAATAAGTGTTATAAAATGGGAAATGTATTTAAGTGTGTATTTACAGACGTCAGTATTCATGATTGAAAATCAACTATTTCTATTTATTATATAATAAATAAATACATTTTATTTGTAAGGCACTCTTCATCCGAGAATCTCAGAGTGCCACAAGTACATAGTTAAAATCAAAGTCCTAAAACTCAACTCAAAGTAAAACACCTTCTTGAATAAAAAGGTTTTTAGGCCCTGTATTGGCCCTCATAGGACAACAAAAGTGCTGCTAATAGATGCACTGTATGAATGTGTGTGTGGGTGAATGTTAAACTGCTAAATGTTAAAAGCGCTTTGAGTGGTCATCAAGACTAGAAAAGCGCTATATAAATACAAAACCATTTACCATTTAAAACCATTTTCCCGCTTTCTAATTCAGATCTGGACACTTTTCACTACCTTCACACTTCAGGCCTTGGTGCTCAATCCTGGATTTATTCCCAGATCTGACTGGTTTACACAGCTTTTCATGTTATCTTTTAAAATGAACTGGTTGTGGCCCTGATGTGACCTGCAGACGAATAACAAGACATCAAACACATGTGAGCCTCTACGGTTTCATGTTCCTCTTGATATGCATTCAAACGCTGATTCAGAGCCACATATGAAAGGGGCCTGAATCTGATTTGAAAAGATCTGATTCCATGTGATTTGTGCTGCTCAAGCTGTCATTAAACAATCCGATCTGAGTCTGAATCTGGTTCCAAATCAGATATAGATCAGATATTTTGAAGTGAGGCCGCAGTCTGAACAGCCAATTGACTTTTACGTAACTCTACATTTACATTCCTCATAATTTTGCACAGTCGAGAAAGAAAATAAGGGAAGAGCACTAAACCTAACCCTATAAAAATCCTGATTGACAGAAAGGAATCATTACTTTTTTAAACATGAGTATTAGATGTTTTTTAAGCTGTAAATTAAAAGAGACTGTTCTTTGATATTAATGCTGGCTTCACTATCACAGTTATAAGGCTTATAACGCCACCTGCTGTTTGAAACTGTCTATAACCTCGCAGGGACGATGTTTGTGGAGAGTCCACCGCTTGGGATGCCTAGAAGTATTTATTAAATAATATGTATACATATATTTATAAATATTAATTTATATATTTGTGTATATGTGGAAAGCAAAGGTGAGTCCTTGGTTGATGAAACTCTGCAGGAGAGAACGATCTGCTTCTTCAAGTCTCTCTGTCCCCAAAGTGTGTGAGCTGCTACTGGAGCGGTAATAATAAAAGACATAAAACACCCAAACACTTTAGTTAATATGTACTTTATTAATGAATAATAAAATCATTTTTGCATTTCTCATCCAGAGAACATAATGTGCACTTTAATAAATTAATTTCAAAGAAATAATGTTAACATTGTCAAGCTTTAAGGCCAGTTGTGTAATAAATTACTGTAGAGAAATGGTATTATTACCCATCAAAGCCGTATAAAGTCTGCGGCCAGAGCTACAAGACTTAAGTGAAATGAAGGTCCATCCCAAAACGACTTCAGCTATACAGATGCAAAAGGCTGTAGGCAAACGAGACCTTTAAAGCCGTGTGAAGGAAAACAAGTCACAGAATGTTCATATGATAGAAAGGCACCCTTTAGCAATTTACAGATTGCAAACATCAGCATGTTTTTATACGAGGAATAATCCATGTAATTTGAACTTTCCTCGTTTTGGTTGGGCTCTTTTCATGTGAAGCAAAACTCAGTCACTAACTACAACAATTCTACTCCAATATAGAGCTCGAAACTACCGTGTGTCACATTTTCAGGCTCCTCAGACTCACCACAAACAACTGTGCTTTCATGATCATTTATCTCGTCGCACCAGAGACTTCTGCCTGGGCTGCAGACAGTTTCAAAATCCATTCACGAGTGCTAACAAATGTCATTTGTTAGAAGATAATACTTGTTTTATTCTACTACAAAATGTTAATTTTCTAAGCAATGCACTGACTTGCCACGTAGAAGGAAGGTAAGTGAGACTTTAAGATGAGTAAAGGCCGTCGTTAACTCGTCGAGACACATTTTTAAGACTGCCGTGACTGCGAACCCCTTAAGACGTTACCAGGCAAAAACAAATCAAAACGGCCGACAGGAAATAAGAGGGTCACCATATTGTTGTGCATAATTTTCATTCACGAGCAGCCAATGTAACTGCAAGCAGGAGAGCAATTTGAGAAAGAATTTAGTGCAGTGTCAGGATGGTGTCGGCTTGATTAAATTTCCATCTGTATTTGGACAAAATGCACCAAGATGCAACATGTCCCTTGTAATCGATTGATGTGATGATTTAAAACGTTTACATTTTTACTGATACGTACGTATTTGATAATTTTTATCTCAGTTCCAGGTCAGATTCTTGTGCGTTCTCACTATTTTATGAATGTGAATATAGCATATTTTGAGGTTGTTAGCAGCAGAATGGACACGTGGATAATGGACAACATGTGCACTACATCTACAGCACTGCATGTACAGTGTATTATCATCATGGTGAAGCCGACCTGCCGTGTTATCAATGGGATCTGTGCATTGGAACCACAAACTGTTTCTAAAGATGGACGACGTGACATCCTCCCAAAAAGTCAAAGGGTCTTGATCGCCCTCTGCTGGTTGGCTGCAGTAGAGGTCATTCTGTCACACTTAAGACTTCAGTTTGGCAAAGTATCTCCCCTACGTCTCAAGTTTGAATCTGAATCATATTTTCTTATTTCAAAACACAAGAAACTTTTGAGAGGAAATAGAAACTAAAATGAGGCGAGAATCAGACATTTGTCTCCCACGCTGAAGCGAAGCTGTAGAGTAGTTCTTCACAATGTTAGTTCAAACCTTAATTTTTCTGATAAGTTTGGTTGTAATTGGTTATTTGATGCTCTAAAAACAGGATGAAATGTTATGAATGAAAGCTGAGACTGACTTGTGATTGGTGGAGAACCTGTATTGAGAGGACCTCCCTCCCACGGCTCTGTCCCTTGACCCGTCGTCCATCTTAATAAACAGTCTATGATTGTTAAACCACATTAAATCTGGTCAGCTTAGCAGCCTCTAATCACTATTAATGCACATGGTGCAACCAGCACCCAGTAAAAAGACAGGGTTTGTCAAAAAAAAAAATCTAATAATTAAACAACCTTGTGCATCACAACATTTCATAGTCAGTGTGTTATCCATAAAACTGACCGTACGGGTTTTTAACTACTATCAAATTAGTTCAAATTAGAATATTATAATGTTCACTGAGGCAAACTTTGTTCGTACCTTCCTGTTAAAGGTTTGGAGGAAACCTGAACGTGCACGAGGGTGTCCAGGCGACACCAGCGAGCGGGGGGGTGACTGCTCGTTAAGCATCGCAACAGCTGAGACATGAAGCATCTCCTGCTGAGCTGAGATCACCCGACAGGAATCCAGCATTCAGACCATTCACTCACAGACCAGGAAACTGTCCAAACCGAGAGGGACCCGGTCCAGCACCAAGAGACTCTGCTGATCGGAGGACACACACGGAGGATTCATGTGTGTGTGTCTGCAGAGGATGAACAGAATGAGATGCTTGTGGTCTGAACACACGCCTGGAAACAGCCCATGCAGTGATGTGTATGAAAGCTTCAGGAAAAGAGGACATTTGTTTTTTACTTTGCCAAAGACGGACATTGAACGAGGAGCGACTTTCCTTTTCTTCCAAGAAAGTCTCAGAGTAGAAGCACTTGTATGAAAAAAATCAGTCACTAGTCAGTCTGTGTCAGGTTGGTTCTTCTGAGAGGACTCAGTGGTTGTGTATGTCAGTGGTTGTGTATGTCAGTGGTTGTGTGTGTCAGTGTGTGTGTGTCAGTGTGAGTGTGTGTACCTGTGTGTACAGTTTTCAAGAGAGAAGTGGTTGACATGATTTTTCATATTTAAATAACATCCCTTATTTACTGATTGTAAATAAAATTGGACGACATGACAATTCAAGTGAAATCAGATCATTACACACACTCTGTCTTCTCCGTGTTGGTGGATGGGACACGGACCAAAACAGAAGTTATTACACGTTACACCTTTCATTACCAAAGGTGGTTTCTTTCTTCTGAGGAAGTTCTAATCTCAGGGCTGAAATGTCATGATTGACGTCAGAGACTCCGAATGACGCCGCCTGTATCCAGGCAGTGATTCCCTCTGTTTTCAGTGACTCATCCTTTCATTTCTACAATGAAGAGTTAGAACTCCTGCTTCTTTAAGTCGTGAGCTTCACTCAACATCCAGACTGAGGCTGAAACACCTGGAACTGAACTTAAATTTTACTTTAACAGCACTTGTTGCGTCTTTTTGTGACAAACTCAATTAATCATCTGCATCTACACTGTCAAATATTAATCAAACTTAAACAACATCTTTTTGTATAATATGAACAACATTATTTTATCTTTTTGGTATGAAGTTGATTATCCAAATATTTAGATGAAGAGAAAATCTGTTTCTTTAACGGAAAACTAATTTGCATGTGTGAACCGTTTGTGTATTTTGTCTTACATGAATTTATCCACTTGCATTCATATTCTACACATACTTTTATTAGACTATTATTCTACTATTATTTCCTTTTTGTTAATATTACTGTTAGAACTATATATAATGAGGTAAATGACCTCATAGAATCTGTGTGGAAGTGGACATGATCATGTTGGACAAAATATAAAAACAATGTCCTAACGAAAAGTATTTAATCCCATAATTTGAAAAATGCTTGTGTCTGCCCACAAAATCATGTACATACAGGACCTAGAGTGTGTGTGTGTGTGTGTGTGTGTGTGTGTGTGTGTGTGTGTGTGTGGTTATGCCAGCTGTATGTGTGGAGCCTGGCTGAGACTGACTGAGTTCCCCTTGGGGTGAGGAAGTGCAGCATCGTCCACAGTCTGTAAAAGGTCGGGGGGGCTGCCGCCAGGTTCCTGGGACAGGAAGTTGAAATGTTCTCCTGCCGGCTCCAGCTTCTGCTCACTGATGAAGAGTTCTGTCCCGTCCCAGGTGCTGAGGTCATCGTGGTGGGCGTGGCCCTGGTCGCTGCCGTTGGGGTGGTGGAGCGTGGAGGAGGAGGAGGCGGGACCAGCGGCCCGGCTGCTCGGAGGCCGGCTGAGGTTGTGAGCCGAGAGGGATTTCCCCAGACCGCCTTCCCAGTCTGAAGGCGTCCCGTCCGGGCTCGACGAGAGCAGCAGCAGGGGGTCCGCCTCCAGGCTCAGGTGCCTCCTCCACCCCCCCTCTGACCTCGAGCCAGGCTTCTCCCGCCGCTGCACCCGTCCCCGGGCCGAGCCGGCCTCCTCCTGGTCCTCCTCCTGGTCCACGCCGGAGCCCACCACCACACACGGGCCCAGGCTCTCCTTGTCGGCCCTCACTCCGTCCGACAGGTCATCCGGGACGGAGTCAGAGGAGCATCGGAGGTGAGAGGGCGTGGCCATGGGGGGCAGCTGGAGGGTGAAGCCTCCAGTCGAGGGGGGCGGCAGGTCGGCGAAGTGCGCTCTCCTGGAGCTGCCGTTGGGTGTGACCAGGGTGGGGTAGGGGCTGTCGGGGGGCAGCAGGGGGGAGGGAGAGAGGGAGGCCGTGGACGGGGGGTAGGATGGAGGGGCGGAGTCCGGGGGGATGTCATCGTCGGCCGGTGCCAGGATGAGCCTCAGGCCCCGGGGGTTACCGCTGTTATCTCCTCCGCCTCGGACCGGGTCGACCCCCTGGGGGGAGGGGGGGTCCCTGCCGAGGAGGGAGGTCTGGTAGTCCATGTGTTGGTGCCGGTTGAGCTCGAACAGAGGCAGGGAGGAGAGGGTGAGGGCCGAGGAGCCGGAGTGAAGCACCTGGCGGTAGACGTCCAGCAGAGAGTCCAGCTTGGATTCGATGGAAGTCACCTGGGAGACAAAGAGAGAGGAGCTTCACTGAGCCACAGCGCCCCCTGCAGACACACGAGGGGATTTATTCTGTTCGACTTCATGTGCGATAGATTAAATCAGGGGTTTTCAACCCGGGGGTCCGTGACCCCCTGGTGATCCGCAACGGCATTGCAGGGGGTCCGCGAAATTCGCTTTGATATTTCAACCCATTTCCAGATTACTCTTGAATATCGTGAAAAATATCTAAAATAAGAAAAATATGTCTAAAATAATATAAAGGTGCTGGTGATCATGAGGTTCAATTTAAGTAGGCCTCAATTGTTTGTGTGATATTGTATGATTATCATTTGTGACATATTCTGCATTAGTTTGTCATCTTCCCTCTTCAGTTGTAGCCCCAGTTTATGTTGATTGTTATTGACCAACGTTACATTAACGTTGTCTCAACATGTCGGCTACATGTCTGTACATTTGAGTCATGAACGTTATATATTGATGTTTATATGGTTCTGAGATGCAGTACAACTACTCAGCAGAGAGTCCAACTTGGATTCAATGGAAGTCACCTGGGAGACAAAGAGAGAGGAGCTTCACTGAGCCACAGCGCCCCCTGCAGACACATGAGGGGATTCATTCTGTTCGACTTCATGTGCGATAGATTAAATCAGGGGTTTTCAACCCGGGGGTCCGTGACCACCTGGTGGTCCGCAACGGCATTGCACTGGGTCCGCGAAATTCGCTTTGATATTTCAACACATTTCCAGATTACTCTTGAATATTGTGAAAAATATCTAAAATAAGAAAAATATGTCTAAAATAATATAAAGGGTCTGGTGATCATGAGGTTCAACTTAAGTAGGCCTCAATTGTTTGTGTGATATTGTATGATTATCATTTGTGACATATTCTGCATTACTTTGTCATCTTCCCTCTTCAGTTGTAGCCCCAGTTTATGTTGATTGTTATTAATCACCGTTACTTTAACGTTCTCTCAACATGTCAGCTACATGTCTGTACATTTGAGTCATGAACATTATATATTGATGTACATATGGTTCTGAGATGCAGTACAACTACTCAGCAAAGAGTCTAACTTGGATTCAATGGAAGTCACCTGCGAGACAAAGAGAGAGGAGCTTTACTGAGCAACAGCGCCCCCTGCAGACACACAAGGAAATTCATTCTGTTCGGCTTCATGTCCCGAACGATAAAATGGTTCTCAAGCGTCTCTTGACTCATGAATTACCCATGATCCTCTGCTTCCTCAACCAAAGGAGCTGCTGCCAGAACAAATCCAACCAAACTCTGTTTAGATTTGTTCATATTTTAAAAGTTTCCGGCTGAATATTGGCGATAAAACTCTGGTTTTTAATGACTTTAAGTCTTTTTAAATGATCTAAAGTTCAGCTTCACTCTTCAACTCCCACAGAACAGACGCTCAGGAAAAGGATTGGGAAAGAAAGAGTTCAAGTTGATTGAGCAGTTGCGTTGACAGAATTTCAACGACCCTTCACATCAGCTCTTTCTGGACATAGATTTAATATTATATGGTGATAGAATCTTAGCAAACAAATACACTTTTACAGCTTAACACTGACTCAGTGGTGTTTTGTCCTTTTCTGATTCTTGTTATTCGGAGCTCACCTGTCTCTCCACCTTACACACCCGTCCCAGCATGCTCACGCCCTCCAGAGTGTCTCCGTCCTGGTTCAGCTTCTCCCTCATCTTCTTATCCACAGGAATCTGGCCTTTTCCCAGGATCTGGTCCACCCTGACACACACACACACACACACATACAAACGTGTTTATATATTAGAAAATAATGACATTGTAATGTGAGTCGGCGCCCGAGCGTCACGTCAGGTCATCCCAACAGCAACAGCAGGGTGTAGGAGGAGGAGGGTTAGTAAAACACACAGGGCTCAGTGCTGTTATATCACAACTCTCCAACATTCACATAACAAAGAAAAACAAGGTTTCACTTTAGATTTAACACAATATGTCGTTTCATGGGCTCTTTAAATTTAAAATATCACATGTTTTACTATCAAGTTCATGTAGGTTTAAAAAGAAAGTTGAATGAAAGTGCAGACTTATGATCAGATCAGGTTCTTTGCTCATTAACATTAAAACAGTGTGTGAATTAGTGAAGTTAATCATTAAACAGCTCAACATGCACCAAACACAATGTTTTGTTTTCTCTGCTTTAAAACCAACCAAATTAATTACCGATCCACAATCGCACAAAATAATTAGCCACATTCACAAGCAACAATCTTTCCCCTTCATGGAACAACACATCAGAGGCTGAGTGGGTTCAGGTTTGTCCGCACGGATAAATTAAGATTAATAAAAAGAATAACCAGGTGGGTGGAGTTTGACACGTTAGAATAATCGTGTTTTGGGTAAATCGTAGAAGCTGGTGCCGCTCACTTTGTGAAATCTATCTTCTGTGATTGTTTAAACCTTCTGGTTCTAACTGAGTGCAAACTCCAACCATCTGGTGGGCTACTGTCAGAGAGTTAATCCAGATGTTTGGCATCTCGGTGAGTCTGTTTGGAGGAAACATTTCACAGGTTTGGGACGGTGAAGGGAACCGGGAGGTTTGTTCTGTGGGTTAAACTCAAATGAAGTGAAATAACAGAAACCCTGAGGGGGGGGGCTTCTTCCTGTTGTTGTAATAATAATGCAGGAGGTGAGCCGACGCGTTCCTGGGTCTGAAGACAGGAGAGACAGTGGGTCAGACACATCTCTAACACACACGCACGCACACACACACACACACACACACACACACACACACACACACACACACACACACACACACACACAGGCACGCACACTGAGGTTTGAAGCAATGTTGAATATGAAACTTTTAGATTGTCGTTAACGGTCGGTATCTTTCTTTATTTAATTTGAAGTTGATTAATGTTTCCACTGTTTTCGTGGTGATATTATCGAAATCTACATCTACTGTGAGTTACACACCAGGTCTGTGTGTATCGACAACACTTCAAACACACACTCAGGCTCACAAATCCAACAATAAGGTCCTGCCGAGGACTTCTACTGTCCAGAACGTCACCTACAACATGTCAGTTCATCCAGATTCACAAAACACAACATGACAGAGGAGAACACAAACTCTTAAAGGTTTGTACAAGTGAAAAGTGTCGATATAACTATATTGTTTGGGCCCGGCTGAAATAATAAATTGAATTCCAACAAAGACTAAAACCTCTTTATGTCATGCAAAGGGAAAACATATTTATACAGCTAAATACAAATAAAAAGCTCTTGCTTCTTCTACAGATTAAACCAGATGAGATCTTCAAGTGGCTCAAATCAAGATTATTAAATATTTCTCATTATTTCAAATAAAGGATGTTTTATTCTGTATATCAATATGATTAAATTAAAAAAACAACACAAAGGGGTCATTACATATGCATTTCTCCTCGTTGTTAAACTGAATTTAAAAATGTGAATTAGTCAGATAATGTTACATTTGTATTATTCACTTTTCTTTCAGGACTAAGTTCATAATCCAGTGTTCGAGCTCTGCTGGAGTTGAAGCTTGTCCATTAAACTACAGTCAGATCCGGGTCACATGGCACTTTGTGTTGCATGCACACAATTTGGTCACAAGCAGGAAAACACATGAAAGTGAACATTCGGCTGCTTCCTTCTTTACAAAAGCCTCATTAGTGCCTGAGAAGGTTTTTCTAAAAAGCGTGTCGACACTGCAGCTTGATTTTTGGCCCAATGTCGAGGTTTAAAATGTTGTTGTAATTACTAAATGTTCCCTTATTGTTTACAATGAGTTGTCTGCTGTGTGACCCAGATGTGACGGTGCTGTTGGGTTAGTAGTCGGCAGGCAGGTGGCGGCGCTGAGGTCTAACCCCGGCGCAGACTGCTTCCTCCGCGCCTGGCTGTAATATAAATGCAGTGAAGGAGCAGAAAAGGTCTTGAGGCGGCTGCTGAACGGCCGCGGGGGGGGGCCCACTACTTTGTCAAGTCTGGGAGAGAGAGGGGACACACATGGACATGAAGGCTGCTGCACAGACACACACACTCTCAAGGTCAGAAGCAGCTGGTGAGATGAAAGTGGACATTGTTGTTTTATGTGAATGTATTTTTAATGAAGTGAACATCTGCAGGACCGTCCACATCTGGCACACGTAGAAACATTTATAAATAACATCAGAATATGCAGAGAATCATGGTTTTTAACACAAGAGGATGGATCAGCTCTTCAAGACGTGTGTGTGTGTGTGTGTTTGTGTGTGTGTGTGTTTGTGTGTGTCTGTCCTGACCTGGTCTGAAGGCTCTTGATGCGACACAGCATGTCCAGGTGTCCTGCAGAGTACTGCTCGATCACGTCCTTCACGTCGTAGGGACGCAGCGTCTCCTTGAACTTCTTCTTTGCAACGTGAAACTTCATGATCCTACACACACACACACACACACAGACAGACACACACACAAACATAATTGCATAATTCAAAAAAATCTGTAACTCCTCTAACTAACCACTAGATGGCAGCAGGAACTACGAGAACGCCACAGACTGATCTTTGTGACTTCTCACTTGTTGATCTTTTTGTGCAGAATAATTAAAACAATATTATTAATATCTCAGATACCTCGAGGCTCCCCGGTTCTCTCGTCCGATCCATAACAATCCCAGTGAAGGAAACCTGAGTGTCACCCTCCTCCTGCCCGTGTTTGATGAGCAGACCCACTGCTGGGTGAATAATATTGATGCAGGTAAGCGGATCTAAGCCCTGGGTTCCCTCCGGCTCCCCGGTGGCGGCCGCGTGTCTCCAGTTGCCGGTGTTTCTCATTGTCTGAGTGGAAACAACAGTGACAGTCGACCCTCTGAAATAACAGGGCCGACTGGGGAGGGGGTGTCCGACCCTCAACCCGACACCCTGGGAAAGCCCTGGGCCGCGGCTGCCCATCGAGGAGGCCTGCTGGGTGGGCAGGCGGGCCCGAGTTGGGTGGTGGAGGCTCATGTGTGTGTGTGTGTGTGTGTGTGTGTGTGTGTGTGTGTGTGTGTGTGTGTGTGTGTGTGTGTGTGTGTGTGTGTGTGTGAGAGAATGTGATTCCTATAGAGAGCAGAGGAGCTGGTGATGGAGCCGTTCAGCCTTCAGACGTCAGGTCACTAATAAATCAAAGCAGGATAAATAACCTTCACGTCAAACCATTCAAACTTGAATATATGACTGAACGAGTTTCGCTTTCCAAACAGATTCCACTGGAAATCGTTACACAACAAGTTCTACATTGACATAAATGTCCACCTGGTTTACTGAGTCTGAGAGTTATCATATATCATAAGAAACAGGAAGATGCTGAAGATAATTGGAAGTGAGAAATGCAGGAACATAAGTGCAAGATGTGCACAGGAGACCTATTATTTATAGAAAGGATTTTGATGCTGTACATATGAGCAGCATCGGTGTGTGTGCTGAGATCATTATCTAACATTTATATTCCATATATTCATCTCTCCAACAGCCTCTGAGGAGGAGATATATGCTCAAAGTCAGAGTTCCATGAATGACACACTCGTCTAGTTCTTATAGTAGAAATGTAGAGAAAAATGATGTATTATTCATTAGGAATCCATGAACAAGCTCTGTACCAGAGCATGAAGGAAACATCAGAGACTGAAGAACGCTGCAGCTAACGGCTCCGGATCAGAAGCAAAGATTCCAACTGGGCCCGGAGACGTTAGTGACACACACATCGAGTTCTGATGCTCACACACACAACTGAAGATGTGTCCCTGACATCCGCTCACATCTACTGGTGTTTGGCATCTTAACGAGTGCGGAAGAGCTATAAACGAACAAGGTTCTGTTCAGCATCTTCTCCTCTGCTCGGAAAAACATTCTGTCATAAAACATAGTTAAAGTTCTGCATCTGCACCTTGATCCACATCTGCACTAACATGTAATGGGTTCTTTAGATCCTTCTTTATATATAAACCTTTAACAGCTTCAAGAATCCAGGAATCTTCGGAAACAGCTCCAGACATTTTCTTAATATGATCCAACATTTACATTTTTCGAGAACAAATGACTGAATTAGGATCTAAACAGCGGGGAAAAGAGATTGTTCCTATTATTACTATCACTCTGCTTTGAATTGTTATTCTTTTGTAAGTTTTATGTTTCTTAATTATATCCCGTGTCTATTAAATGGAAAAGGTTGAATTTAGAGTTAATAAAACCAGCAGAGCAGAATCTGAATTATTGAACCATTAGTAAATGTTTTTCACGGAACCTGTCGTTTTTCTAATTGGACTCACGGTGAGAGGTGGAAAAGGAGATTTATTTTAATTTTTTTTACAATGAAAAATATAAAGAGGGTGAGAAGAACCGGTGAAGTGAAAGAAACAGTCGGAGCCAGATGAACAAACATTCGCTCGCAGGGTGCCGGTGCCAGTGTGAGAGAGCAGAGTCTGCTGAAACACACACACACACACACACAGACACACACAGACACACACAGACACACACACACACACCCTCAGGCAAAACCCTCCAACCCAGCAGGTCGTTCACAAAGATACAGACAGGACGACGCAGGAAAACAAACATGTTGCTCCAGGAAACCGAATATCACGAGAACCTGCTGGAGGTTGAACGTATGTTTTTCTCATCCTGAATTCCATCAGAGGGATCAGAGGGAGGAGCAGCAGGGGTCCGGGCTGATCAATCAATCAATCAATCAATCAATCAATCAATCAATCAATCAATCAATCAGAAACCTGACCCGTCTTCATTAAGAGCTAAAGGTCAGAAAGTAACCGCACCACATCTACGCTCCACAACCGGCCAATCAGAGGAGGAGAAGACCACACTGTGACGTCATCGTGGTTAAAGAATCAATGGACTTTTATGGGAGGAGTCAATAAGACGCCCAGTGTTCGTTCAGAGACGCCACGAAATAAACAGAAGGAGAAAAACAACAGCAGGACGATGGGAAATTAATACATTTTGAATCCCTAATTAAATAACGATAAATCCCATGACAGCTCACCTGACAGCTCTGATGACGGCCTTCAGCGGCGCCGACAGATCCTCCACGCTCACGTCGCAGTGGCAGCGCCTCTCGTCGAAGGAATCCTCCGTGGTCACGCCCGCGTCCACTGAGAGACAGACGGAGACGTCACTTCATCGTTAGACTCGGACCCACGTGCAAAAAAAATACTTTCCAGTCTGAAAAATTCATAAAACACTTTCCAACACTTGACAGGAGCTTCCAGGAATGTTTCAGACTGAGGCTATTCTGGCTTTTAAGAGGTGAGAATTTATGCCCCACTTGGACAGGATGCCCGCTCAGCTATATGAGGCGAGAGAAAAGGACAGACACAGTATATAACCGTGACGCTGCCAATAACTACGAGAGTGGGAGACAGAGAGAAGGAGCGGGGGGGAAATGGAAAGAGAGTAAATAATGATATGGTGCAGACGAGGGGAGTCAGAGCAGAAACAGAGGTGCAGAGAAGGGGTTTCTGGGAAATATGAGGAGAAACATTACAGTTAATTCATATTGCTTAGAATCTGCAAAACGCAGAAATGTTGTAATATATTTTTTAAAGTACGTAACGGCTTCACAATGTTTTATTACTCAAGTGCGATTAGCATTTTCCCAAAAGTGCAAAAGAAAAATCATCAGACTATGCATCTAGAATACAAGAGATAATGTATGTGCATTTTAAATAATAAAAAGTATAAAAAGGAAATAAATATCGTATATAAATAATCTTTTAAAATAAATTACCTAATAGAATAAATTACCAATGATCAAAATATATTTTTTAGATTTAGTGAATACCTGAAGATGGAAATAAGCTGATAAATCTTATTTTCTCTTTTTGAGATTAATGGTTTGTGCATTGTCCTTGTTTAATAAAATAAAAAATATCAAAATTAGACATAAAATCAGGATATTTCCTTTTTAACAATTTAGTTCTTTAGTTTAAATTAGTTGGAAAATAGAGACAAAGTTCTGTTTCTGAGTTATTGACTTTTGGAGACATTTCCTGAAAAGAAAACTCACATGAATGGTTGTAAAGTCATGTGACCTGCTGCACACGGACTCAAAGACTGTTACACTAATGGGAACGATTTCTTTCATGGTTCTTGGGAAAGTGCATCATGGGGATGAAGTTACAGACCCGTCTGATAACGTGATCCCTGTGACTTCCTGTCTCTTTGCATCTCGGTGATGATAAAGATCTGAGATCCAGTTTCTCTGCATCAGGACGAGTCGGAGTCCCACTCACCGTCTGGCACCGCCGTGCGAGTCTGGCTCTTCAGCCTCAGCGACGGACGGAAACGCGTCCGGTCGTTGAAGCTCCAGCTCTTCTGCACTTTAGCCGGACTCCCGCCCATCAGCTCGGCGCCGCCGCCGCCCACGCCCTCGTTGCCAGGGGAACGGCGGTCGTTGATGGAGGCCTGTCTGCTCTTCATGCTCTGACCCCGAGGACTCGCCATCCGGACCCGCTCCTTAAAACTCAGCTTCTGACTGCAGGAGGGAGAGAGAAGGAGCAGGAGGAGAGAAGGAGGTGGAACGAGGAGAGAAGGAGGTGGAACGAGGAGAGAAGGTGGCGGAACGAGGAGAGAAGGTGGCGGAACGAGGAGAGAAGGAGGCGGAAAGAAGAGAGAAGGAGGTGGAAAGAGGATAGAAGGAGGTGGAACGAGGAGAGAAGGTGGTGGAACGAGGAGAGAAGGAGGTGGAACGAGGAGAGAAGGAGGCGGAAAGAGGAGAGAAGGAGGTGGAATGAGGAGAGAAGGAGGTGGAACGAGGAGAGAAGGAGGTGGAACGAGGAGAGAAGGAGGTGGAATGATGAGAGAAGGAGGTGGAACAAGGAGGAACGAGGAGAGAAGGAGGTGGAACGAGGAGAAGGAGGTGGAAAGAGGAGAGAAGGAGGTGGAAAGAGGAGAGAAGGAGGTGGAACGAGGAGAGAAGGAGGTGGAAAGAGGAGAGAAGGAGGTGGAACAAGGAGAGAAGGAGGTGGTAAGAGGAGAGAAGGAGGTGGAATGAGGAGATGAGGAGGTGAAAAGAGGAGAGAAGTAGGCGGAACGAGGAGAGAAGGTGGCGGAACGAGGAGAGAAGGAGGCGGAAAGAAGAGAGGAGGTGGAAAGAGGATAGAAGGAGGTGGAACATGGAGAGATGGTGGCGGAACGAGGAGAGAAGGAGGCGGAAAGAAGAGAGGAGGTGGAAAGAGGAGAGAAGGAGGCGGAACGAGGAGAGAAGGAGGCGGAAAGAAGAGAGAAGGAGGTGGAAAGAGGATAGAAGGAGGTGGAACGAGGAGAGAAGGTGGTGGAACGAGGAGAGAAGGAGGTGGAACGAGGAGAGAAGGAGGTGGAACGAGGAGAGAAGGTGGTGGAACGAGGAGAGAAGGAGGTGGAAAGAGGAGAGAAGGAGGTGGAACGAGGAGAGAAGGAGGTGGAACCAGGAGAGAAGGTGGTGGAACCAGGAGAGAAGGAGGTTGAAAGAGGAGAGAAGGAGTTGGAACGAGGAGAGAAGGAGGTAGAAAGAGGAGAGAAGGAGGTGGAATGAGGAGAGAAGGAGGTGGAACAATGAGAGAAGGAGGTTGAAAGAGGAGAGAAGGAGTTGGAACGAGGAGAGAAGGAGGTAGAAAGAGGAGAGAAGGAGGTGGAACGAGGAGAGAAGGAGGTGGAACCAGGAGAGAAGGAGGTGGAATGAGGAGAGAAGGAGGTTTAAAGAGGAGAGAAGAGGAAGGTTTGGGACGAGGGAGAGAAGATCCAAAGATGGATAGAAACAGGAAGTGGAGGATGAGGATGAGGGAGAGAGGATCCAGAAATGGACAGAAACAGGAAGTGGAGGATGAGGATGAGGGAGAGAAGATCCAGAGATGGACAGAAACAGGAAGTGGAGGATGAGGATGATGGAGAGAGTGTGTGAAAGAGGTCGAGGTTGATGGAGAGACACAAGAAGAGAGAAAGAGAGAAGCTGTCAACACGTATTCCCTCCTCAGACAGTGAGAAGAGTTCAGAGACACAGGGCGGCGTTCTGTGCTTCTCCTTTACATCACCCAGCTGACATGCCCCCCCCCCCTCACACACCAGATCACAGCCCGACCGCCCCCCCCCCCCACACGCCATCCTGACCCCGGCAGCTCGCCACTCACAACCAGTTACACTCACGGGTTCACTTCTCAGCTCAGAGAGGATTCTCTCCATCAATAGATCTTTAAAACTTTCTGAGGTTTACACAGAGAGAGAGTGATTTCACACAACCTCTGTAATAACACTGCAGTGCAATGGATAATACATATTAATATTAATACTATAATATGACTATAAGCTTCCCTCTCTCAGTACATATATCTATAATATTTTTTAGAAACAACACACAGCCGGAGAAACATTAAAAAAATGGTAAAGAAAAATTATGTTTAGATCTTTAACCCATAGACGTATATAAGGCTAGATGTCTCGGCCAATGGAGGCGAACGTCACCCCATGGCGGCCATCTTGCCAGGGTGGCTCGCTCACCCATAACATTGTGTTGTAGTGGTGCGTACTTTTTAAATAACCATTACTTGCTCAATTTTCAACCGATTTTTCAACTGTTTGGTTTGTTATAAACGTCAGATATGTAGTTATGACATTGCATACTTATGAATAATTATGTTATTTTTCTAAACAATTTAATAATTTATGCAGTGTCATAACTACATCTCTGACGTTTATAACAAACCAAACAGTTTAAAAATCGGTTGAAAATTGGGCAAGTTATGGTTATTTAAAAAGTACGCACCACTACAACACAATGTTATGGGTGAGCGAGCCGCCTGCAGCAAGATGGCCGCCATGTGGTGACGTTCGCCTCCATTGGCCGGCAACGCGACCGAGACATCTAGTGTTTATATATGATATCTATGCTTTAACCTTCCAGGTTTGTAACTTCTGCTGCAGATAGACCAGCATGCATTGCAGCAGACCAACGAGAGACAGATGCAGGGTCCATGCCACGACTTCACACTTTCCTCCAAACCCTCTTAATCAACCTGAGATTCAGCATTTTAATTTAATATAACCGTTTTTTTTCAAAGACTTATTTTTCAAAGGTTATGTTTTATTAATAATTACCTGACTTGCACCTTTTCACCAAGTTTTAAAAGCAGAACTAAATATCTCAGTAGTTCCTTGCCTCACTCTCTCTGACTCCTAGACTTTCAGAACAAGCTTTCTAAAACACAATGGAAGGAGCTGAACATTATAGATCTCGTCACAATACCAATAATTATCTATGACCATTGTTTGCCTGTGTAATGGGGAGGGGGGGGGTCAGTGCAGCAGTGATGCAGGAACATGCAGCAAACTGAGGAGAAGCTGCAGCACCTGCCTCTGGAAACCAGGATCAACTCTACACAGGTTGATGGGGATTCGTTAAAGATGAACTGGGTCCAGCCACAGGATTTGTTTTTATGATTAAATCTGACTTCCATTTTCCTTTTTATCAGATTGTCTCAGAATTGTTTCATCTTTACGAGTGATGGGATTATATCTCCAAGAAATCATCGAATGAACCAACTTCTGGTCCCATGAAGGTTTAAATCAAATCAAAGGAATTAAAACAGAAGATCATCGTGTGGCTGGACTGTTGTTTTCATCTGGATTACACTGAGAGGAAAATACAGATTAATAAACATAAAATAAAGGGGAATTTAGACCTTTTTCTTTTTACTTTTAAACTCACTTTCAAATAAAAAGTTCTAAATAAACAATGAAATGTTTCTGTATAAGACGACAGGGGCTGAACGTGCATTTTCCATCTGGGGCATTTTCCCTTTGTCTTAAAAAGATTATGTTTTCCTCATCGATAATCTCTGTTTACAGTGAAAATATCCATTTTGGTGGAATTCCCCTTTAATTTCTGGACCAGGTCTGGCTGGCGTTGGACGGGCAGCAGGCGGCGAGCGGGTCAGAGACAAACCCTTCAGTCCAGGAGCGAGTTCCTTTGTTCTCCTCCATGCTATTAGTCATTCTCACGGGTTATTAGGCTCGGGGGCAGAGAGGATGCTGGGTAATGCTGCGGGTACCTCCTATATTTCCGAGAGTACCTTCTGAAGAGCCGCCCCTTACTTAGACCCCTACTCGAGCGAGGGAGGGAGGGAGAGACGGGTGGAGGAGAGGGGAGAGATAGAGGAGGGAGGAGATAAAAAGAGGAGGTGAATTCATGTGTCTGGACGAAATTCCTCCGTTGAGCTGGAAACTCCAAAAGAAATCAACCAAATAATCTTTTCCGTGGCATATTTGAATATTTGCACTATTGTTGTTTTATTTTTCTCTTCATCTGTAAAGATATATATTTAGATATATATATATTTTATTTTCTATTTTAAATTTTTGATATTCTATTTTATACTATTTCCATTTTTATTTTATTTTTTTGGTTGTAATTACTTGAGCATTGCTTAAAGAGAGCCTGTGACTCAAGTATTTCATTGCCAGCGACTGCTTCATGTGATCTCTGTGCGTTTGATAATAAAAATCTTGAATCTTGAATCTTGAATCTTGAATCTTGGACGTTAAGAAACTGAGAATCTGTCTGATTCTACTCAGAAGAGACTCGACTCCAAAGTCGTAGAAAACGAGTGACACGAGATCTGCATCGTGAAAAATACGATTTACAAATGATTTGAGTTTAACTTTGTTAGACTCACTGATGCGTGTTTGAATCCACACACAGACACACAACAGCTTGTGCACAAACTACACAAAATAACCATCAGCTGCATCCATGTGAAACACAGTTGTGACCATTTTGAGTCTGTTTTCTCTTTGAATCTCTACAGTTGATTTTGCTTGGTTTAGTGTGAGTTCTGGTGTTTGAAGCTTGTGGTTGAAGAAGCTGCAGTTTTTGCAAAACACAGATAAGTGAAGCGTGAGTCGGCATCAGGCTGGTTTTGATTTCCCAGAATGCAGCAGGGTCAGTGAACGACAGGATGAAACCCGGCAAATCAGAAAAATGGGAACCTTTATAAAATGTAGATTCCTGCTGATATTGATAATCAATAGTCTGGTCTCTCTCTCTCTCTCCTGCACACGACACCTGCCTCCTCCCATGAACTCCAGGATCCTTTGTGTCAGGTTTCCCCCCCCCACCCTCCACGTGGATCCTGCTGTGGCACTTTGTGGCGTCTCTGATGTTTACGACCGCTGGTGTTTACAAGTCTGCTTAAAAAAACAAAGAAACCCCCCCCCCCCCCCTTCGCCGGCGAGCAGCCAACAGTCTGTAAAACCTCAAATGACTGAGCGCCCTGTGTTCTCCTGGTGGAGCAGGAGGAGGAGGAGGAGGAGGAGGAGGAGGAGGAGGAGGAGGAGGAGAACCCTGGAGAGAAATGGTGTCATAAAAACGTGCGCGTAATTATGATTTCACGAGTGCAAATTGGCCGAGTGCTTTCTAAGAATAAACAGGATGCATTCTGGGAGAAGCAACAAAAGCTCGTTAACGGCTGTTTGGTTTCAGGATGAGAAGCTAATTAGCTGCTGTTGTAGTCAATGAGAGAATTAAGGTCTTTTTTATATACGTGTGTGTTAGTGTGTGTGTGTGTGTGTGTGTGCGTGTGTGTGTGTGTGTTGGGTTGAAGCTGCTGCTCCACACAAGGCTCCAAACGCTGCCAAAGAAGCGCTGCACAGTAAAAACTATACAAGTGTAATTAAAGTCACAAATCTCTCTGTCTCTCTGAAGCCCCCCCACCCCCCACCCCCCACCCCCCCCAACCCCCTCCTTTCAACTTTGCTCTGTCTCTGCTCGACTTGTGTTTGATGAGTTACATAAATACCATCCCAATGGAAAAAGTGCGTCATGGTACAGACATGGTACAGACTCCTGTCTATGAAAGGCGTGTGTGCATGTGTACGCACACACACACGCACACACACACACACACACAGACACACACAGAGAGAATACAGGAGGAGCTCATCACCCTTTTGCTGCCTGAGTCAAGTGCAGAGAGAGAAACGCTCATGGAAGGAGGACGTAGAAAGTGAAGAACTTTCTACGAGACCATTTGAAAGTAGCTGATTTATTTCTTTATTTAGGATTTGAGGTTAAACTGTCTCTGCCTGTCTTTCATAATCCAACACGTTGAAATGGAAAGTTTTATTTCGTTTTATTTCCGGTGTAACTGAAATAATAACACGCATCAGAACGCATTCATCTGAAATGTTGAACGAGTATTTTATCAATTGGCCGATTAAAGGTTTATCTTTACCTATATTAAAACTTTACTTGCAGAAAAGATGTGCATTCATGTTTATACATAAGTTCTTTGGGTTGTATTTGTGTTTTATTTGTATTTATACTTATTTCTAATAAAGTTTAAACTGTAAAATACCAGTAAATTATTTTATCTTAAGTGTTTGATAACGATAATTTACACGTATGTAATATTGATACATGTGGATTCTTCTTTTATGTTGTGTGTCAAAGCGCTGTAGTTGACCTTCTCTCAGTTTTCTGCTATCACCCTGGGTTACATCATCATCATCATCATCTTCATCATCATCATCATACTTGTCATAAAAAGAAGAAGAAACCAAAACCAAACCACGTCTTCTTGCATTTTCTCCATCTTCATTCAAATGATAAATGGATGATAACAGACAAACAGCAGATTTCATTCACGGATGTTGTGTGTTTGTGTGTTTGTGTGTTTGTGTGTTTGCAGGAATGAGTAACACAAACCTGTAGGTGGTCTCGCCCTGTTCCTTCCTTCACGGGTTAATGGGACAGACAGAGGAGGAGACAAAGGCAGAGACATTAGTCTCCAGCAGCTTCACACAGGTTCACACACACATTTCCACTGATGGACGTGGGAGGAGTCACAGCGAAGGTCAACGAGGTCACGAGCACATGCAAGCGAAGGCCGTGCACGGCGAAGCTGAGTGTTAGCGACAGGCGTGGAAATCAGAAGAGTGAGGATCTGAATCTGCTGTGTCCAGTACGTGTGTGTGTCTGTGTCTGTGTGTGTGTGTGTGTGTTTGATTCTAGAATGTCAATTGTGCGATTCAATTAAAACTTCAAATTCAAACTTACTGTAAAATTGTATATTAGAACTAATATCAGCGTGAAATGACACAAGAGAAAAATGTATTTAACGTGTACTTTTGACTTTTTAGTTTGGTCCTTGACCCTTCTGCTAACAGAGGATGAGTTTGTGACATGTACTGCAGCAAACCACCAGGGGCGATCAGGATAGTTCGGCTTCACTTCAGGGAAACCGTCATGTCGTCCATCTTTATTTACAGTGTACGATCCAAACTTTTGTATTTGTTGGAGTGTTTCGGCTCATATTCCTGTTTGTAACGACCTGTGAGTATTTTCCATATTAATCATTTATAATTAAATCATCATTAACTGACTTTAAAACGTCATAAAGCTTCTGATGTTGTGTAAATATCTGCCTGAATGTGAAGAAGGTGTTTGAGACCATGCTGAGGAAACATCTGGGATGAGAAGGTTAGTAAAGGTAGAAGGTAGAACTTGAAGAAGAGGAAGAGGAAGAGGAAGAGGAAGAGGAAGAGGAAGAGGAAGAGGAAGAGGAAGAGGAAGAGGAAGAGGAAGAGGAAGAGGAAGAGGAAGAGGAAGAGTCACAATGCTGCATCACACGCTGGGGAGAGATGGAGGAGGGGCTGAAGCCGCGCCGATGAAGACGAGCAGACAGCGGCTGAAGATGAGCGATGATGAGGAGGAGGAGGAGGAGGGCTGAGCAGCAGCGGCCATGTTTGTAGTCTGTGAGTTGTTACCTACTTGGCGGGACTGCAGGAATGCAACGCCTTCAAGTGAGGCTTCCAGGTAGCGATGGAAACCGAGTTCTCATCAGCAGCATAACTACGCCAGACACACTACATGCAGAGTCCACAGAACACATCAGATGAGGATATTAAACAATAACCAGGGGAGAGGGGGGGGGCGGGAGGTTGTATTGAGGGAGGAGATAACAAATAAAACAGGTGAGGGAGGAAGATATGAGTCGTGTGAGACATGAGAGAAGGAAAGTGAGGAGGAGGGGGAGGAGGAAGAAGCAGATTAGTTTCTTTAGGGGGAGTTTTGATGCATTGTGATTGGAGAGGGAGGGGGGTGGTGGAGGGAGGGAGGTGGGGGGGTGGTGGTGGGAGTGCTGGTGGAGGTGCTGGTGGTGGTGGGGATACATGCCTGAGGGGGGGGAGGGCGCTTTGGTAGAGGCGCCAGGTGGCTCGGAGGTAGGGACGAGCGCCGTCGGTGGTGTACAGACGCCAAGCCGCCTGGGGGGGGGGGGGGGGAGGAGCAGAGACGCACAGGACACACGTGCAGGACACACACAGGGACAATGGGACAGACATGGGGGGGGGGACATGAGATCCAGGTGAACACGGGACAGACTCAGCGTGGTGACGGGTCTGGGACCGGCCGGCAGCCATGATGGAGGTCGTCATAGCGACGTGAGGAAGAACTGTGTCCTCCTCTGATGAGGTCACGTGTTCATCTGCGTTCGTTTGTTAGGTCGCAGAATTCTGCAAAAAATACTCGACCGATATTCATAAGATTTTCATTTCACTTTCCTGAACATTGTGAGAATGATTCATGGTTTGTTTGCTTGGTGGAAAGACGGGACATGGACCATGAAAGAATTAAAATAATGTTGCTGTGGATCTGGATCAGAGGAGCAGGTCCAGGAATTATTTACCCCCGGAATATTTCATGGATATTCATGAAACTAATCTTAATGAATATTTATGAATGAATATAATCATTTATTAAGGATCCAATTAAGAAATCCTGATTCTCCTCGCTGCTCATTTCCATATTTTTTTCTTTATTCTTGCAGTTTTACAACTTTCTTATTAATCAACATTTAATTTGCATAATATTATGTCATTCTCAAAATCTTTTCAATATGGTTCCGTCGTAGGATGGAAAAGAAAAAACAACTTATTTAGCCCTTAACAGCCTTCTTCTATTTTGATTATAATATGAACATTTATCTTATTATAATTATTCTTAATTTCAGTATTTGCATTATTTTGAATTGAGCCAAAACCAGTGAAAACTTTTGTGTTATAATGTGTGTGTCGGAGGGTTAGAAGTGCACAGTTACTATTCACCATTAGTCATGTGTTTCTTTGTTTTAATAGAAGCGTTGATCGAGTTATCTATTTTAGAGTGTTGAGGTTTCATTTAGAATTAAGATTTTTCCAGATGTACTAGCAGGATGTTTTGGAGCGTTGTGGTTCCTATTAAATAAACATCTGAAATATTCATTCTGCAGAAAATCCTCCAACCAGGTTTGTTTTCTTTACACCTTAAAACCATTAATTCACCTTCAGGCCGACTGAACCTCCACCATGGAGCCGGGTGTGGTAACCAGACTCGTGGAAAAGCTTTTGTATCAACACTTGACACAATCAGGGGGGTGGGGGGGAGCAGGACAGAACTGCTGAGTGGGAGATGGGGGGAGTGAAGTGAACAGTGATGTCATCGAACATAATCATAACAATAACAGGTCAGATCTGCGTCCGGGTTTCCTTCACCTGCGGAGGGAAATGTTATGAGCTCGGAACAAGGGATGAACTCCTTATTTCCTCTGGTTTATTCAGGATCTGATTTGTCTTTTATAATAAATCGATGAAAAAAGAGGAGACAAAGAAAACTAAATTCAGTTTTGATTTTTGTGAGCTCAGGTCAGTTCAGGCTTAAAATCAACCCTGACTCTAACCATATCTCATAAACTTCTTATTTGGAAGTGAAAGAAGAGTGAACCCCTTGTCTCTAATAAACACACACTCGTCCATCACTGAACTATGTGAATATCCACATTCTGCAGAACCACTGTCAATTAATTATACCTTATTAATCCTGAACCTGGGTTTAGAATCTGTTTGCTATTCACAGTTCAGTGAAGCTCGACTTGATCAGAACTCACCAAATCTGAACTGGAGAATCAGAAGTCGTCATAGTGAATATGAATGTACAGAGTTTATTTAAATTGTATTAATATTGAAAGTATCATGTTCAAATTCGGCCCTGCACTTCCTCGGGCCCAGACAGACAGACCAAGATATGGAATAAGATAGATGTACATATTTCCTATTATACCTTTATATTTCTATACTTTTTATGTTTTGGGATATTTTTAGATCTCTGTATTTATTTGTTTTCTACGTCAGTCAAGAATCTTGAATTCCATCAGGTCAGAAGCAGCCGTGAGACATATTAGAATCTGTGGTGCTCGGTCAGTGATTAACATTATAACACAGGCTGTTATTAGACACTTATGGTTTCCATTATTTACAGCCTGCGGTGGCTTTTCCACTTTCAGTGATGTATTCACGTGATTAAGAGAAGTTCTCTAACTCACAAGTTGACAGGACTCGTCTAATGGCTCCATTACACAACTGACACCGTGGATTTATCATGATGGATGTGACAGGTTCGGTCTAGACGTTCCTTCATTAGGACGCAGACGCAATATTCTACTTCACACTTTTAAGATTTCAAGATTATTTTTCACTTCCAAAAAAAACAGTTTTGAAAACCTTGAATTTGGACGAATCGTTTGCTTCAGGTTTAATAAACAGCGGCTGCACAAGATCCTTCGATACTAAATTAGACATAAATTATAGATTATATAACTCATTTGGCTCAGATTGAACAGATTTGTGGTTTTTCCTTGGGACACGAGGTGGAAAGATCGCACACACACAGACACACACTTTCTGAGACACACACACACACAACGTCTCCAGCAGATATATATGGTCCATTAGAAAGTAATGCAGCTGCTCTTGTCTATTACAAAGAGTGACAGGGAATGGTCTCCATGGAAACGGCTCATAAATCCCAGCGGTGTGTTCTGCTGTTGGAACCGAGAGACGACAGTGATCCTCACAAACACACACACACACACACACGTACACACACACAAACACACACACACGTACACACACACTAGCTACACACCCTGGCAGCGCAGAGAAGGGCAGAACCCTGAATACTCGTGTTTAACAGTATTGAGTATTGAATACTACTCATATTCAAGACTCTTAATGAAACACTTGATAGGAGGAGATGATATCAACACACTTATCAACACACTCATCAGAGGGTGAAGGGTGGACAGACACACACACACACACACACACACACACACACAAACACACAGGATGAGAGCTGGTCTCAGTAATAACACTGGTCCTCAGCTGTTGCTGTGAAAAATTAAAGCATTGGTAAAGGTGAAGTGTGTGTGAGAGTGTGTGTGTGTGTGTGTGTGTGTGTGTGTGTGTGTGTGTGTGTGTGTGTGTGTGTGTGTGTGTGTCTACCTGGATAAGGCTGGCTGCTGGGTTCCTTCTCTTTTCAAAGTGCTTCTGTCGATGCTGCTCCTGAACCTTCAGAGCAAAACCTGACCCGAGGATCCCCTAAACACAAACACACACACAAGTTAACACGCATACAAACACACAAACACATTAACACACAGTTTAAAAATTTCCCCAAAATAAAAACATGGCCATTACTCTTGTTAGAACCCATTCTCACAAACACACAGTGGTTATTTCTATCACACACAGTCAAACATTGTCTGAAGCCTTCAGGGGGCGATTGGGGGGTCAGGGACACTTCAGGAGGAGCCGGGGATCGAACCACCGCTCTCCGGTTAGTGGACGACCCGCTCTACCTCCTGAGTGAGTGTGAGTGTGAGTGTGTGTGTGTGTTCGACTCACAGCCGGCAGAGCGAAGAAGGAGATTCCCAGCAGAGCAAAGCCGGCCGATAGCAACCGTCCCGTCCAGGTCTGGGGGGTCTTGTCCCCGTAGCCGATGGTCGTGAGGGTGATCTGAAAGGTCAGAGGTCAACACTCAGGAAAACTATCCTTCTCTCTCTCTACTGCCCCCTATAGACACCTGAGGGCTCATTGTAAAAACACACACTTCATATTACTGCCTCGTTCTTATCACCTGATCACCTTCTGACACGAGAGCATCCACGTTCATTCAGAGGCCGGACTGTTAATCCTGAATCTCAGAGGTGACGACTCTGAGTTTTCCCTTCGTCAGCTTTTTGCTTCGTCTTAAACACATTTAAAACTTTATTTTTGAGGCCATGCAAACTTATATATCAGGTTTTAGTGTCCACCAGAGAGGAAGAGGCTCCGAGGCCTCAGAGCATCGGATCATAGCCTCACTCGTCAACAGGAGAAAATAGGATTTATTGATTGAGCCATTCCTTGGTTGGTATGTGTGTCTGTATGTGTGTGTGTGTGTGTGTGTGTGTGTGTGTGTGTGTGTGTGTGTGTGTGTTGCTGGTGTAATGGTTTCTAACTGCAGGAGGAAACAGAGCAGCACAGTCAGCAGGGTGTGACTCTGAAGGCCGCTCAGTGCTCGGTCTTTGGAGCGCAGCTGCCATTAAGCTCACAAATGAAAATATATCACTGTCCTGAATTCTGTTGCTTTTCCTTAATTGTGTCTGGGATTGAAAGGATCAGTTTGTTCTCTGTGTAAAGTCACAACAGTTATTTTGAGGGTGTCCAGCGATCACATTTCACCATAAAAGAAACAACACTGTCTGAATAGGGATAATGATATTATATAATATGATAGATATAATAATGTTAGACTTTCATTTATGCACTCAGCGAGGTGTACTGAAGTTTTTAACGGTTTTGTTGCTATGAAATTACATTAAAATACAAATTATATACCACAAATCTATTGGAAATACTTTCAGCAGACACGTATGTTGTGTGTCATATGTTGTGTGTCGTATGTTGTGTGTTGCGTGCTCACCGTGCCCCACCACAGAGCGTCAGCGTAGGTGGCAAACTCCTTGTTGAATTCTTTCTCCACCAGATAAACCAGGAAGGAGGAGAAGATGAGCACCAGGAACCCGATGTACCAGGCGGTGACCAGCTCCTGCAACACACATATATATATATATGTGTGTGAGTATGTGAGTATGTGTGTGTGTGAGGGAGAGGTACCGCAGGTCCTTCCTTCCTGCTGCTGTCAGACTATACAACCAGCTGTGATCCCATTGAACACACAACAAAATTCGTGCAATTTGTGCAATTTAATTTATTTAATTATTTAATTTAATTATTTAATTATTTAATTATTTAATTATTTAATTATTTAATTATTTAATTATTTAATTATTTAATTATTTAATTATTTAATTATTTAATTATTTAATTATTAAAGTGTATTGTTTAGTTGTTCTACTACTTACTATTTATTTGCTTCTTTACTGTTTACTTTTCTTTTTTTTGCTCATTGTTGTTTTTGTTTCTTACTATGTTGTTTTGCTCTTTCTTTTGCTCTTGTTGCACTGTGCCTGCACTGCTGCTGTAAAACCCTCAAATTTTCCCACTGTGGGACTATTACAGGATTCTGATTCTGATTTATTAAATCCTCTGGTTCCAGGAGCAGGACCTCGATTCACCAGAGATTAACACCGAGGATCTTATTTGACAGTTTAATAACAGTAAACAGCTTATTATTATTTGAACTCAGCGATTTCCTCTTCCTCTCTTTGTAGGGCGGGTTCCTACCTTACTGTGGGCGTACACCACCGACCCCAGCAGCTTCCAGGTCCCCCCCCGTCGGTCCATCCGCACCATGCGCAGGATCTGGAGGAAGCGGAGGCTACGCAGCGCAGAGGTGGCGAAGATGTTTCCCTGGCTACCGGCCGAAACCACGGCAACCGAGGCGATGAGTACGATGATGTCTGGGGAGCGAGAGAGTGAAAATCAAAAGGTCACGATATTACGAACCCACTTTCAAAACCCGTCCTCCCGTTGATCTGTCACCTTTAGAACAAACTATTGATTCTCTCTCTGTTTGTTTCATTTTCTTTCTCTATTAGTTTCCCTCCGTTACGTCAACAAGCTTTAAACACTCCACTCCGTCTCCTCGCAGATTTCCCAGCAGACGTTGGACGTCTCCACGTGAGGAGGACGGATGTGTCCTCAAGCTCTTTTCACAGATAACCTCAGGATGACGATCTTAACTTAAATTATTATGTCATATTTATCTTAACCCTACATGAAATACATGTTTTTATCAACATAACTTAATCTGCAGTGTTCCTTGACTGTCAATATGGATTCAAAGTATTTAATACACATGTCCAGGATGTCTTACACACACACAGACACACACAGACACACACACACCTACCTATGACACAGAAGGGCTTCCTGGCGAACCGGAGGCGTCCCTGCCAGCCTCGGTAGCGGCAGCAGCAGCCAGAACTCCAGATCCTAATGATGTACTCCAGACCAAACACTACAATCATCACAAACTCCTGCAGGGCGCACACACACACACACACACAGACACACACACACAGAGAGACAGACACACACAGAGAGACAGACACAAACACAAAACCATATAATTTAAATGCAATTCTGCACAGAGACACAGATTTGTTTGTTGTCCTCACTGGGAATTTCATAAACACTTCTAAAGGGCAGCACGAGGTGAATAAGAGGGAAACATGCATTACTTCTTCATCCTATTATTGAATAGATTATTGAATAATGTGTAAATAAAGGCTAAATATCCTGACAGGAAAGGCTCAGGCGTAGGAGCTCCTGACTCCAGACTCAGGACTCTGACTCACTGAGACGCTTCAGTGGAAAGTGCTTCGCTGCTCCGACACTTTAAGACGTCTTCAGGGACGAAGACGTACGACTCCACAGGAATTGTTAACAAGTTCTATTCGTCACAACTAATGACAACAGACCTTTAAAGGAGGAGTTCAATCTGTAGAACTCATGGATGCACATGTTTATCCTCCTTCTGTTTAAGCTTCTGTTTTCATACAGGAATTCATTTATACAAATTATTTTATTGACACCCTGAAGCTTTTAGGTTATTTCAAGTGTTTTATAATGAACTTATTTTCTATTTCTCTTGTGTTGCGCTGAGGTTTATGTGGATGCTGGTGTCTGTACCACACAGGGACAATAAATAAAGTTCTTTTCATACTTTATTTTTTATTATAAATATCAAACAAACAAAACATTAGAGTAGGAGAGATGTTGGCAGCCTGAGTGTTTCTACCTTTGTGCCTCCAGTGTTTATGCTAAGAGAACCTCACATTTAATAGACAGATATGAAAGTGGAATCAATATTCTCAGCACGCTCTCAGCAAAGACCGTGAATAATCATGACTTATATTCATATTTCCAAGAAAACCTCTTTTACGTTCGCAGTAATCTGAATTTCACAGGAATCCCTCTCACTAAAGTCGTGTTTGTATAAATGCTTCACGCTTTGTTCTGAGTCACTCCGACAGAAAAATAAATTGCTGTTAAATTTTTAAAATGCAATTTCTCACAGCTCTGAGCACCATAACGAAATTACTTTCACTTTCTACACTTTACTGGGCAGGAGACAGAATGTTGAATAACTATCTGAGACGACAACATGGTGTCTCTATAACGTCCTCTTCACACAAACATCAGTTCCACCGCAGCAGGATTCAGCCTGGCTCCTTCCACCCGGGCGTTATCTGTTTCCTCAGAGACACAACCTGTTTACCTGAATTGATTTGAAACAGCGTGATGACGACGAGGATCTCGAGAAGCAAAGGGAACCGATCGTTACAGTTCGTTATAGAGCTGAGGAAACACACTTCATATCACTGAGGAGGACACGAGCGTCACACACGTCCAATAACCAGGGGACACGTTTAGAGAAACATTTAGATGTAGTAAGAAGCATGTGGGTCAAACACAGTGTTTTTCTGGTTGTGTGTGTGTGTGTGTGTGTGTGTGCGTGTGTGCGTGTGTGTTTTGTGCCTGCGTGCCTGCGTGCGTACGTCCTACCAGGATGAGAAGACAGTGAGAGGAGAATTCCTGGTGAGCAGGGATGGTGGAAAACACAGAGAGAACCAGACATCCAAACACCAGGATGAACCTGAGGAGACAAAACATGAGATCACACACACACACACACATGCACACACACACACGCACACACACACACACACACACACACACAGTTATGATCAAGTTAAAGTCAGTTATTAGATTCATTCATTTCAATCTCCAGGTTTCTCTGCAGCAGCCTTTGGATAATCGATGTGATGATTCTGAATCTCACCCTTTGATTCTTTGTTCTTTACACAATGGAAAAAAAATCTAAATAATAAAAACATAACATGTCCTTGCTATTGACATTTTACCGGAGCAACTTGTTACAGAGGAAACAGTTTCTTCCTCTGAGGAGAAACGAGGCACCGGTGACGTTTTTATAAACAACTTTATTGAGATGAGTCGCAGAAACAAAATCCCGTAAAACGTCCCCGGGTCCGGGTGAAGAGAGTTGATCAAGAAACTTCCAGAACTATTGTTAGCTCCACAAAAAGTAAGGTTTGCAAATCTGTCTTTTAAATGCAACTGTCAATCATAGACTTTATATAAAGATGGCCGACGCGTCTTCACATCCTCCCACTGTCCAGAACCGAAGCCAAAATATCCCGATATGAACGATGCCATCTTGCATTACAATAACAACACTTGAATCCGTGTTATGAGAACATCCTGAAAAGACAGAAGACGATTTTTTTTTAATTGTTTGGTCCATGTCTGATCGATTATCATGGAGGAAGCTGGGCTAATGATCTATACTGCAGCCAGCCACTAGGGGGCGATCCACA
Organism: Limanda limanda; assembly: GCF_963576545.1. NCBI lineage: Eukaryota > Metazoa > Chordata > Actinopteri > Pleuronectiformes > Pleuronectidae > Limanda > Limanda limanda. The sequence goes on from NC_083650.1 coordinate 24,612,751, forward strand.
TGATTTGGCTTCACTTTCCAGGAGCCGCCACATTGTCCGTGTTGAAATACAGAATATTGTTTGAATCAAATCAACTGTTAGATTTGCAGATGTTAGATGTTACACTCGTCTAATCATCAACGGAAACTCAGAGAATAAATCTTCATAAATTATCGTTTCTAATATCACCACAAACACAAACTGTGCCAGTCCTCCGTCCAATCAGAAGCCTCCTTGTTGCCTGGCTGACTTAAATCCCCCCCGCCCTCCCCCTGACTGCATGGAGACCACTCGGCTCCTTCCAAGTCATATGGTAACTCGATTAATGAGCAAACACAAATTAAAATTCATAAGGCAGCTTCCAGGCAACATATGCACTGGCAGGAGGCCACAGCTGTTCTTCACCATATCTCCCCACTGAGTGTTTTTTTAATATTAAAAGACGACCATCTGTCTTTCTGATATTTCACGTCTTCTCATCTCTTCTGATCTCTGAGTGTTCGTGGTTTAGAGGAGATGTTGCAGCTTCGTCCCGCTGATCCTCTCCTCCTCTTCTCCTCCGTCTTCTTCTTGCTTTAATCTCTCATTCTCTTTGTTTCTCCCTCAGCGTATATTCCTCTCCATCTCCCATCTCTCCCTCTCTCTCTCTGGACTCCTCTCTCTCTCTCTGGACTCCTCTCTCTCTCTCTCTGGACTCCTCTCTCTCTCTCTGGACTCCTCTCTCTCTTCATGGACTCCTCTCTCTCTCTCTCTCTGGACTCCTCTCTCTCTTCATGGACTCCTCTCTCTCTCTCTCTGGACTCCTCTCTCTCTTCATGGACACCTCTCTCTCTCTCTCTCTGAACTCCTCTCTCTCTCCCTCTGGACTCCTCTCTCTCTCTCTCTCTCTCTCTGGACTCCTCTCTCTCTCCCTCTGGACTCCTCTCTCTCTCCCTCTGGACTCCTCTCTCTCTCTCTCTGGACTCCTCTCTCTCTTCATGGACTCCTCTCTCTCTCTCTCTCTGAACTCCTCTCTCTCCCTCTGGACTCCTCTCTCTCTCTCTCTGGACTCCTCTCTCTCTCTCTGGACTCCTCTCTCTCTCTCTCTCTGGACTCCTCTCTCTCTCCCTCTGGACTCCTCTCTCCCTCTGGACTCCTCTCTCTCTCTCTCTGAACTCCTCTCTCTCTCCCTCTGGACTCCTCTCTCTCTCTCTCTGGACTCCTCTCTCTCTCTCTCTGGACTCCTCTCTCTCTCTCTCTCTCTGGACTCCTCTCTCTCTCCCTCTGGACTCCTCTCTCTCTTCATGGACTCCTCTCTCTCTCTCTCTGAACTCCTCTCTCTCTCTCTCTGGACTCCTCTCTCCCTCTGGACTCCTCTCTCTCTCTCTGGACTCCTCTCTCTCTCTCTCTCTGGACTCCTCTCTCTCTCTCTCTGGACTCCTCTCTCTCTCCCTCTGGACTCCTCTCTCTCTTTCTCTGGACTCCTCTCTCTCTCTCTCTGGATTCCTCCTGGCGCTCGTCTATGATTGATGCAGCCATTTATTTTCCATGGGATCAGTGAGGAATATGAGCTGGTGGTGGTGGTGGGGGGGGCACCTACAGCGGAGGATACCGATAGTTCTAAACCTTCACATCTGCATCTGATATCGTCTCCATCACTAAGAGCTCTGATCGGCAAAGCAACGACAGGTGAAATGTGATAAAACAACACAAAATGTAACTTTCTCTTCTTTTCAGTCTCTTTTTCTGTGGATGAGTTTGAAAACTGTATTTTCCAGACTTCTCACTTCACTCTACTTATCACTGACTGACATGAAAAATTAAATACATACACACACATACACAGAAAGTCACTGTACGAATGAAATCACTCAGTTTCTGTTTGTGCACGCCGCCTGCAGCTGAGAAGCACGCCTCATGTTTCTGCTCCTTTGTCGTCTCTGTATTCAGAATCGGACCCTGAGGCAGTGAATACCAGAGTGCGGACACACAAAGGGACTGAACGTTGTGCGACTGAATGATAACAACACAACATTATTTCTGATCGCTGCCCCCGGAGGCGTCGCCGCGTCATTTGGAGTAGAAAAAAGCTTCAGTGATTTACATCCGAGCTTCACGTGTGACGACAGGAGCCACACAGTCGCTCCTCCGTCACACACAAACACACAATGATTGTGTTGGTGCATTGTGGAGATCTGATGGTTGTTGCTCATTTCACACAAAGGAGCGTTTGCCTTCAGGAGATTGTTGCTTCTTTTGTGTTGCGTTCACACAGGTAGAAGAATCAACTGTTTTCATGATAACAAGCGTTTACAGTTCAGCACATTGACATTATGGGATTATCATTATTGGTATTTTCATTTTACAGAATAAACAATGCAGAAAAGCATAAATATATAAAAAATGTTTATTTTCCTAAGTCGAGTTCTCTGTATCGGTGTTTTATTTGTGTTTATAGTTATTTCTTATAAAGTTTGTGGTTAAACTGAAATTTTGAGAATAATGATTTAATATCGTGAGAATAAAGTCGTAATTAAATGAGAAACAATTCAAAATCAGGAAATAAATCTTAAAATGACTTTTTTTTTACTATTCAACTGAAGACATCTTATGAATCATAACCATTTTTTAAAATACCTCCTACATATCGGCTAATAAACAAGTATCGGATATTTTTAACAAATGTGTCCACATCAACTCAAACAATCCACGTCTGGTTCTAGTTAACTTTCCCTTGTTTAACTCGTATATTCTTTACTTATTATTAAACCACTGCGAGATGCATTCAGCATATTGTCGATATCACTTAATGCACTCAGACACACACTGTGTGTGTTTCCACCTCTTCTTGTTTATCAGGACGTGATGAACGAGAAGCTGCGACCGAGCGACGTGACAAACGGTCGATGAGGCTGATGCATCGAACGAGCTGAGAGACAACGTGTGGGGACGTGTTTTTGAGACGTGAGGGTGAGGAGACGGGTGTTTGGTGAATGAATGTGAGGCAAGGTTGTTCAATAAATAGGTTTTTCAGGACTATTTGCTGGACTATTGATGAAATTATTACCTTTTCTACTTTCTGGAGGAGATTGTTTTTGGATTGGTCTTTTTTTAGGTGCTGTCAAACGATTAAAATATTTAATCGCGATTAATCGCATTTATGTCATAGTTAACTCGCGATTAATCGCACATTTTTATCTATTCTAAATGTCCCTTCATTTATTTTTTTCCATCATTTTTTTTCCGTTTTAATGCTCTTATCAACATGGAAAAGTGGATTGGCTTGCTTTATGCAAATGTTTTATTTTATTGAAAAACAACATTGCCAAACAGGGCGGTACAAAATAAAATTATGCAGTGTGCACATTTCAGGTAAACAAGGACTTTAATATTAAAAAAATTAGCTATGAACATAGCAGTCAGGCCTCTTATTTCAGAAACAATGAACCATAACAGTTAGGTTACCAATAAAAGATAAGCGTACTACTTCTTTGCTTTCAGCTAGCTACTCAAACAGACAAGCAACAAAATAACAAACAAACAAAATACACAGGCAAGTGTCGGCCTACTTTGAAATAAATTAAACACAGAACTTTGTAGGGCTATTTGAGTACTGCCCATATTTGTGTAAAATGTATGAAATAAGAAGTACCCTATTTTTAAATAAATAAAACCATAAAGCTGCAGCCTAATAGTGTAACTGACTGGGTTTATGTTTATGTTTGGTTTTGACGTATGTTCAGTAAAACACTGTTGAAGGAGCGTTCTGATATCCTGAGGGTCAGTGAAGGGGTCTGGGTGGGACATGTGACTGTTTGGACCAATAGGATGGGGGGATCGGGGATCAATGAGGAAGTGAAGTGTTGATGTCTGCGAGTGACGGAGTAACAGCGAGAGTTGCACATGTCCGTGTAGAGGATAATAAAAGCTACTAAACCACAAAGAAGTTCCGTGTCCTATGGAAGCGGGGACGCTACAATAGCTTAAAAATATATATTTTAGTTGGCGAAATATTAAAACAAAAAGCGAGAGCAGGTCAGACTGGAGGCGAACACAGATACTGAAGCTGCAGCTCTGCTTTAACTCGCGTTAAAAAAATTTACGGCGTTAAAATGGGTTTGCGTTAACGCCGTTAATAACGCGTTAAACTGACAGCTCTACTTTTTTTGAATGGGTTTCTTTTATTATTTAGCATTTACCTTCATTGTTATTTTTTTTTTATTCAATTTTATGTGGACTTTGTATTTTATTTGCATGTTTTTATTCAGACAAGTTTGTTTTAAACTTGTTAAGATCTTTGATAAGTGAAAATAAGGTTTAAAGAAAGAAAAAAACTGCTTCTTCCACGACTGACAGGCCAGATGCTTCTGATTGGAGGAATTCTAACTATGGCCGACACATCTGTCAGGAAGTGGACGGAGCCGCTGCCAGTCGCGCTCGCCACACGTCCAAGTCATGTGACGCTCGCTATCCGCACACGTCCTTCTGACGTTCTGAAGAGGAAAACTGGCTCCGAGGTCCTGAGAGAAAAAACTTTTACTGGAAAAACCGAAGGACTTATCGATCCCAGCGAGTTTTCATCTCAGGCCCAAACTCCAACTTTTCAGATAGGAATCAGATCTGTTATTGGGACGTCTCGGAGCTGGAGCCGCGTCGATGAAGAAGCTCAGTCAAACTGGTCGACTCCAGAGTTTCTACCGGAGCTGAGACCGACTCTGTGCTACTTTATTAAATATATGATTATCAAACAGCTGCTTTGACGCTGAAACACATCCTGACGATCACAGAGCATCTGTCTCAGGAGTCTCACATGAATCTGTGTTCAGCCTCTTTGGTCAACGATCCCTTCATGGAAAGATATTGGTTATTGGTCGTCTTCACTTCTGTTTTTTCAAAAATTAAAGTTTAATATCTGATCTTGTGCGTTAAACGTCATTTGGAGCCGGAGCTGATTTCACGTTGTCTCAGAACCTTTCACAGATTGTGGTTTCAGTGTTTGTGACAATATGAAAACTTTCATTTTACAAAGTTTAAAATGCAAAAGAAGAGGTGTGTTCATATTTTAATGTAAAACTGTAACTGTAAAATATCAAGCCTCAGTTATAGTTTTGTCAGGATAAGTTAACAATCACTGAAAATTTGTATTTATATATATATTAGGGCTGTCAATAGAAAAATTAACTAATTAATCTCACATTTTGAAATTCATTAATCTAGATTAATCGCGATTAAAAGTTAGTTTTTCAGACAGCCTATCTATAAAGTGGCAGCCAGGTCGTTAAATATCATGTTTGATAAATTGTGTAACAACATTTTTTTAAAAACCAGCTGAAAATATTCCCAAAGGCATTGGAAACAATAATACTGCTCTCACGCCTTTTCAGGACAGACAGAGAGAGAGAGAGAGAGAGAGAGAGAGAGAGAGAGAGAGAGAGAGAGAGAGAGAGAGAGAGAGAGAGAGAGAGAGAGAGAGAGAGAGAGAGAGAGAGAGAGAGAGAGAGAGAGAGAGAGAGAGAGAGAGAGAGAGAGAGAGACCACTCTGCTGCATATGGCAGAAACAAGCTGCCTGTGAGTTAATGCTGATGAAGAACCTGAGGACACGCAGACAAAACCATATACAGCCAAAGACCTGCAGGAGCAATGCAGTGTGTGTGTGTGTGTGTGTGTGTGTGTGTGTGTGTGTGTGTACGTCTATGTGTGTGTGAGGAGGCAGTTTCATAAAGAGCATTATGTCTTCACATGCAAACCAGACATAGGAATCATGTACAACTGATAAACAGACATTAAGCTGAGTGGCTGAAAAATCACAGTTTTATCTGTAATTTGTTCATGTAAGAATTATGACGACCTTCACTGAGACGATGAATAATGAAAGCCTAGTTGTGTGTTGCTAGTTTGTGATAAGAGCAGAGTTCACATGGAAGGGAGGGTTTGAAGGTTTAGTTTCACATTCTGGGACAAAGTTTATTCTCTTTGTTTCATTTCAAAAATGAAGAATGTACAAAAGTAGATACAAATGATATTTTAGACCAAACTCAAGTCACTTTGATTAAAAGTTATTTCACTTACTTACAAATATTCGTATTTAAATGTAGTTTTTAATCTTATTCGATGCTTAAACAGTTCTATGTGACTGTTTAGATTAATTAGCTACTAGATTAAACTACAACGCTTCAACATTGTCATTTAAAATCTTTTTTTTTAACTGGTATAAATCAGTAAATCAATCTAAACCAGCACCAGAATTCATATCTCCACGAGGCCCGACTGCAGAAAGAGAAATGACTTCAGACGCAGATCATTTCTTCTCAGAAGACACATTGAAGTGGAGGGAGACGCAGATAAATCCGCTCTTCTGCCAATTTATGTGTTTGACTTTCTGTCTTCGTGTGTAATGTGAGAGCTCGGAGATTTCTCATAAAAATATGAGACGTGAATTACGTTTCTGACAAATAAATCAAAGCGGGGAAACTGTGTTTATACGAAACAATCAGCTGAGGATGAGAAGGAGAGAAAGTGCGTGTTGCCTGTGTGCGTGCAACAGATCGAGTACGTAAGAGGTCAGGGTTTTCCACGCAATCTGGTCTGGTATCATTATCTATTTCCTTCTTTCTTTCTGTGCCAACCATGCATACCCTTTCAATCAAGACGGAGGGAGGGAGAGAGGGAGGGAAGGAGGGAGGGAGAGAGACAGCGAGAGATGGAAGGAGGAGAAGAGAAACCGGGAGAGGCCAGTAGCTCGGGATGAGGAAATGTCTCATGATGTCGAGGTAACAACACAAAAGAGGCAACTGAAGATACAACAGACGAGAGGAGGGTGCAGCACAAAGAGGAAGAGGAGCACAAAGAGGAAGAGGAGAACACGACGAAGACGAGATAAATAAATCAAAATGACTGAAGAGGAAGAGGAAGGAGTTGAGCAGCTTCTCCTGGATGAAAGCAGCCGGCCAGCAGAGATAAAGACTTCTGGCTTCGCTATTAATAACATTTCTCCTTCTGAGAGAGACCATCGTGTGGTTGTCGGCCTCCAACAAGTTTCAGTCCACATGCAGAACACGTCTCCCTGACCTTTGACTTCTGAGATAAAATCCCTTAATTTGTTTGAGTTGAAGACACAACTGGTCTGAAGTTAAAGGGATATCATGTTCAAGAGGTCAAATTCATGTTTTGTAAGGTCACAGCGACTTTGGCCTTTGACGGAAATCAGTTCATCCACGAGTCCAACTGAAGATTTTAAACAAACTTTAAGTAATTGGCTAAGGAGTTCTTGGGACATTGAATGAAAGCACACAGCGGTAGATAAAGAGAGGGAAGGGAAGAGGAGGAGAGGAGGAGCAGGAAGAAGAGGTGAGAGGAGCGAGGGAGGAAGAGCGATGGAGCGATGGAGCCAGGCCGACCCGCTTGCCAACGGTCTATTAGTTAATCCTGGTGTTTATCCAGTGGAGTGCTGTATCTTACCTGATGATGGCAGCGATAAAACACACGGTTTTATTTCTAAGCAACTACTTGACCAAACAGAGGCGAGCCAAGGACACAGCTCTGCACCGGCCCGTTCCCCCCCGCTCACTCCTCAGAGACTCTCTCCATCAGGAGCAGGAGCTGGGATCATCCTCCAGTTCACCTCAGAGAGTTCACGGACCTGCTGCTCCTCACGCTTCAGTCTGAACCCATTCAGTCTCATCACCAATAAAACCAAAGCAATGAAACCAGTAGCAGGACAACACCATCTTCTACGTTTCCTTTTGACCTTTTCAGGTTTAAGCTAACTTCTTCCTGTGGATCTTCCCAGGATCAGCAAAATAAAAAACCTCCTCTGGAAACTGAGTCAATCATCGGGGGAAACGTTGGGACGTCACGCGGCCGCCACACCGCGGCGTGCAGCCGATGAGTCACACACACGCGGACGTATGTGGTCGACGGGAATCAGAGCAAATCGACATCAATGCAACCGGATACGTCAGCGTGAGCGTTTAGGAGCAGATGTTGTACGATGCCTTTCAACACACGCTGAAATTATAATGAACTACAGCGGCTCAGAGTGAATATCTCTGCCAAGGATCCCTTAGATTATTGTTTGTACATATTGAAGATACAACTGTTGATTCACCACTGAATTCAGCAGTTACTAGATCTGGATGTTTTATTTTGATCTACTTCAAATAACAAAGAATCAAAGATATCAGTCCCCTTAAATATGGCTTCATCAGTGTCCATGAATTAGTCTCTGGGAAATTCGGGCAAATGACAACAAATAAAACCCTTGAAATGTAAAGAAAATCCTGGATCTGCGTCCTTTGCCTGAATCCATATCCCTCCCCCAGTTCAGGCAGAAATCTGTCCAGGAGTTTTTTGCGTAATCCTCCTGACAAACAAACAAACAGACACACCAGCGTGGGCGGAGTCAGTGCGTTGATGAGTTCAGGCCTTGTTTTCTCACCTTGACCTGAAAGAATCTGACTCTGATAAAGCTCCGGCTCAAGTTCAAGCTCAATAAAAACCAAATTGACTGGAAATCTTTTCAGCGATGTTTGTGTTTTCCTGTCGACCAACAAGCCAACGAACAAACGAGAAAACACACACACATCATATATCCTCTAACTTTCTGTTTTCCGTTAGGATTTTATTTGGGTATCGTTGGAGTTTTGAGTTTCTTCGCTCGTCTTCTGTGAATCTGCAAACTTCTAACCCCACGTTCAACATTTAAAAACCTGCGCAGAATCAAACCGCATCACAGAGGGAAATAAAAAACACACTTGGCAGCGACGGACTCGAACCCACAACATCCAGAGCTGATGACCCGTCTCAGCAAGACGGAGGAGAAGAGGACGAGAGATTAAGAAGCAGACGTTTGTTTTCTTATCCAACATCTAGAAAGCAGAGTGATCACAGAGAGAGAGAGAGAGAGAGAGAGAGAGAGAGAGAGAGAGAGAGAGAGAGAGAGAGAGACGATAGATGGGAGAGAGAGAGAGAGAGAGAGAGAGAGAGAGAGAGAGAGAGAGAGAGAGAGAGAGAGAGAGAGACGATAGATGGGAGAGTTTGGGAGAAGGGGCACGGAGAGAGAGAAAGAAAGAGGTGGAGAGAGGCCAACTTTCCATGATGTGGGATTCACAGAGGACGGGTGACGGGTGCGAGAAGAGTCGGAAAGCTTTTAGTGCGTGTGTGTGAGAGTGTGTGTCTGTGTGTGTGTGTGTGTGTGTGTGTGTGTGTGTGTGTGTGTGTGTGTGTGTGTGTGTGTTCTCGCTAACTAGACGCAGAGTGACATACTGTTGAGGAAAGCCAACAGCTAACAGGGTTCATAAAACACACACGCGCTCACGCAGACTCACACTCGCACACCATACATCAGATTCCTATCAGCGCCCGTCTCAGCACCAACACACTGCTCCGAGACTCCTGTTCACAGAGCGAGGGAGCAGATGTCCTCGGGACGGAGGGAGAGAGAGGGAGAGGGGGAGAGAGAGGGATGGAGAGAGGGAGGAAGAGAGGGAGAGAGGAAGAGAGAGAGGGAGGAAGAGAGGAGGGAGGAAGAGAGGGAGGAAGAGAGAGAGCGAGGGAGAGAGAGAGGAAGAGAGGGAGAGAGAGAGAGAGAGAGGGAGAGAGGGAGAGAGAGAGAGAGAGAGGGAGAGAGGGAGAGAGGAAGAGGGAGAGAGAGGGAGAGAGGGAGAGAGGAAGAGGGAGAGAGAGGGAGAGAGAGGGAGAGAGGGATGAAGAGAAGGAGAGAGAGGGAGAGAGAGGGAGAGAGAGGGAGAGAGAGAGGGAGGGAGGAAGAGAGAGAGGGAGAGAGGGAGGAAGAGAGGGATGAAGAGAGGGAGGAAGAGAGAGGAAGAGGGAAACAGAGAGAGAGGCATAGAGGGAGTAAGAGAGGGACGAAGAGGGACGAAGAGAGGGAGAGAGAGGGAGAGAGGGATGAAGAGAGGGAGGAAGAGGGAGGAAGAGAGAGGAAGAGAGAGGAAGAGGGAGGAAGAGGGAGGAAGAGATGGAGGAAGAGAGAGGAAGAGGGAGGAATAGAGAGAGAGGGAGGAAAAGGAAGAGGTAGGAAGAGAGACGAAGAGAGGGAGAGTGAGGGAGAGAGAGGGAGAGAGAGAGGGAGAGAGAGGGAGAGAGAGGGAGAGAGAGGGAGGAAGAGAGAGGAGGAGACAGGAAAAAACAAAACTTTCTCTTAATCAAGTTAAAGCTCCAGTGTGTAGGATTTGGCTGAAAGGATTAATTGTAGAAATTCAATATAAAATAATGTTTTTACTATTGTGTTTAATCTGAATTGTACGAATTGTTGTATTTACCCTAAAATGGCCCCTTTATATTTAAATACTTTATGTTTAAATACTTTATATTTAAATACTTTATATTTACATCGGGAGCGGCTCCTCTCTACGGAGGCAGCCATGTTTTTTACAGTAGCCCAGACTGGACAAACTAAACCTTTTGAGTTTCTATGAGAACTGAAGCTAGGTGAGGTGAGGGGTGTTCAGCTGCAATATGAAACTTCACCACTAGATGTCACTACATTCTACACACTGAACCTTTAATCTAAAACATCAGATATCAACGCGGCGATAAGACGACACTGCGCCGGAGAATTTCTGAAAAAATCCGAGAACACACAAACACCATCGAGATAAAATGAGCTGTATTTGTCACGTTAGCATTACACACGGTACAAAGTGCAGTGAAATGTGTTATTGTGTCTGCATCCGGTTTTTAAAATAGAAAAATAAAAGACACAACATAAAAATAGCTCATCTCCTCCAAACCAAACCTCCGATCCAGAGGAATGAGAAGCACAACTCTGCTGTGAGTTCACAGACCTGAAGTTATCTGTCTGACAATAAACTGTGTTCATTCAGCAGACACTCTGTCCTCCTCCTCCTCCTCCTCCTCCTCCTCCTCCTCCTCCTCCTCCTCCTCCTCCTCCTCCTCCTCCTCCTCCTCCTCCTCCTCCTCCTCCTCCTCCTCTATTGTGCACAATACGACGGAAGGCATTGCACCTTTTGTATCTCAGGAGCTCCACTGGGCTTAGTGGGCAGACTTGATTAATGCCAGTTAACCAGCAGCTCCCAGTGTGAGCCTGAGACTCGTTACTCAGACCAACGATCCAGAGAGAGAGAGAGAGAGAGAGAGAGAGAGAGAGAGAGAGAGAGAGAGAGAGAGAGAGAGAGAGAGAGAGAGAGAGAGAGAGAGAGAGAGAGAGAGAGAGAGAGAGAGAGAGAGAGAGAGAGATGAGTGAATGAGAACAATGCCCGTTCAGCTTCCACTGGAAAAACAAGGACTTGATTATTTCTTCATATTCGCGTTTTGTGAAGCAACAGAGCTTTTAATCACTTGCTCTTTAATGGGAGGGAATTTTACTGGTGTTTCCAGACCTGAAAATGTATGAAGAATGGAGCAGATTTTATAGATCCTGAAGATTTGACTTTTTAATGTTCTCCCTGTATCTGCATTTTCTCTGGGTGCTCCAGCGTCCGCTCTCAGACGACCTGCAGACGCTTAGGGTTCATATGGATGTGACAAACTTTACTGGAAAAATAACACTTGAGAATTGTAATTACCTAAAATGACCAGCCGTGGCTCCGGTTATTGGTTCATCCTCTCGTTGTCTCGTTTTTTTTAAAGAATGGAGCTGATGTGTGTGTCAGAGAGAAAGAACCTTGTGTTTGTCATGTTGTGCGTTTTCCACCTTTTAATTAGCAAAAAGGAAAATATCAAACGCAAAGTTTTGGCTGTAAATCTGAGTCCTTCTGCGAAAAGTTAAACACGGGATTGTGTTTCTGTGATGAATATTGTTCTTCTATGTTATCATTATGATAAAACATTTGTTTCTTTCAGTCTGCACAATCTTTCCACTTGTGCCCGACGGATTTATGGAAATGTTTTCCGATATGAAAAGCTTTATTTTACGGAACGATGCAGAGAAGATGCTTTTTTTATACAATTTCCAATTTCTATATAGTTTTTAGTTTTTTTAACATTGTTATTATAAAGTTTATGGTTAAACTGAACAATTGAAGCTTCAATTACATAAATATATCGTATCTACCAATATATCTGTATCAGATACTTGTTACTCCTTCATTTTATTGAGTATATTAGTACTTGAGCCTCTCAGTACGTGTACTTTGTTTTTTTTGTCCATATTCCATCCACTAACATGGATGAAGTGGGGTTTATGACCTAGCCACCAGGGGGCGATGGAGACGCTTTGTATTTGGGAGTCTTGATGTCATTCATCCTGTATTCACTGTATGGTCTCCATGGTAACCAGTGAACTCCTCAGTCACTTCAATAACCAACCAATAATAACTCTAGTAGAGAAATCTAAATGTGAAGTGAACCCAGGATCTGGGATGTGTGGAGCCGGAGGAGACGAGAGTAGGGAACACGCTGAGGAAGTGTGGGTACGGGAAGAGTGTGTGTGTGTGTGTGTGTGTGTGTGTGTGGGGGGGGGGGGGGGGTGCTGCTGGAGTCAGCTCATTAAGCAAACAGACGGCTGATGGTTCCCTCAGCACCGACACAGGGCGACTCCACTGGAGGGAGGCTGAGCCAGAGGAGGTGTGTGAGCGCCCGGAACTCCATGAGCTGCTTACTGTGTGTGTGTGTGTGTGTGTGTGTGTGTGTGTGTGTGTGTGTGTGTGTGTGTGTGTGTGTGTGTGTGTGTGTGTGTGTGTGTCTGTGTTTGTGTGAGAATAATTATGCATATATGTCAGCTCTGTCCGAGCAGCCGTCAACACATGCATCTTCCCACGCGGCTCCATCTGCTGCGCTGCCTCGTGAGCGCTGACGAGAGGTTCACGAGTTATGAATTTATCACAGGAGAATTTAAGAATGAAACTTTGAATCTGATTCTTTGTGTTGATTCCTTTCCTCTGGGGCTCAGGACGTGGAACCTTCAAGATGATGAGGTGTCCGTGTGAAAGTCTTTAAAAGTCCAGGTACAAGATCGATATCAGCCGTCACACATATGTTCCAATAAAAAGCTTCTTTAATGCTTGATATGAAGGAAACTGTGAATCTGATGATGAGCTGCTGATAGAGGAACATGTTTGATTTCACTCTGAAGTCACGTTTGATTATACTTATGTTTGTGCGTTCTCACAACTGAATGTTATGTGGTTATGTCATCGGTCTCCCATGTTTTTAAAATGAGTTATGATTTGAAGACGCTCTAGTTTGCAGCAGACGTCAGCGGATCACTGTGACCTGCACGCTGACGTCTTTCCCTCTAATTTCCCACTAATGCAATTCTTCATTCCCTGTTATCCGTTGTTGTGCGGCTGCCGGAGATTAAAAAAAACACACAAACATCTGCTCCGGGAGGTTTTCTTATCCTCTGCACAACGGCATCACTTGGGTTTTCTTTTTATTTCATTTGGATTTAATTGGAAACTCTCGGGAGCATGAAACTATTTCTTGAGCCAAACCGGGAAACTCACTGAAGGAATAGGTACAGTAGATGATTTGCCATTACATGCTCTCTTAAGTTTAAAACAATCCAATATGAACAACAGTTTTTTTAGATATTTGAGGTCAAATGATGAATTATCGTGGAGGCAAAGGTTCGGTGGTTTGAAATGAGAAGAGGAGAAAGGGAGGAGGAACAAAGGGAAGAAGGGATAGAAAAAGAGACGAAGGAGGAATAGAAATCAGACAGAAAAAAATGAAAGAGAGACAGAGAGGAAGAAGAGATTTTTTCCCATTTCCAGTCTGGTGGAAGTGGGACGCAGTCGGCCTGCAGGCGAGAGAGGAACCAGCCGTGGCTCCGGTTATTGGTTCATCTTCTCGTTGTCTCGTTTTTTTTAAAGAATGGAGCTGATGTGTGTGTCAGAGAGAAAGAACCTTGTGTTTGTCATGTTGTCTTTTTTCCACCTTTCAATTAGCGAAAAAGGAAAATATCAAATGCAAAGTTTTGGCTGTAAATCGGAGTCCTTCTGCGGAAAAGTATTAAACACGTGATTGTGTTTCTGTGATGAATATTGTTCTTCTATATTATCATTATGATAAAACATTTGTTTCTTTCAGTCTACACAATCTTTCCACTTGTGCCCGACGGATTTATCGAAACGTATCCCGATATGGACAGCAGAGAAGATGCTTTTTATATACAATTTCCAATTTCTATATAGTTTGTTTAGTTTTTTTAAATCTGATATTATAAAGTTTATGGTTAAACTGAACAAATTAAGCTTCAATTACATTAATGGTTTACATGTGCTTAATGTGTTTAATATAATGTGTGTAACATTGTTCTGTATGATTGAAGGTGTGTGTCACTGACAGGTGCACAATCTGAGTGTGGAAAATCGTTTTATTAGAGAGAAAGAACCTTGTGTTTGTCATGTTGTGCGTTTTCCACCTTTTAATTAGCAAAAAGGAAAATATCAAATGCAAAGTTTTGGCTGTAATTCTGAGTCCTTCTGCAGAAAAGTATTAAACACGTGATTTGTGTTTCTGTGATGAATATTGTTTTACTATATTATCATTATGATAAAACATTAGTTTCTTTCAGTCTACACAATCTTTGCACTTGTGCCTGACGGATTTATCGAAATGTTTGCCAATATGAAAAGTATCATTTTACAGAACAACGCAGAGAAGATGCTTTTTGTATACAATTTCCAATTTCTATATAGTTTGTTTGTTTTTTTTGAATCTGATATTATAAAGTTTATGGATAAACTGAACAAATGAAGCTTCAATTACATTAATATATTGAATCTACCAATATATCTGTATCAGATACTTGTTACTCCTTCATTTTATTGAGTATATTAGTACTTCTGTATGATTGAAGGTGTGTGTCACTGACAGGTGCACAAACTGAGAGTGGATAAATATTGTTTCCCTAAATATGTCGGATTTCTTTCATCTAGATCCATGAATTATTCTACGAGAAATAAACAAAAAAAGGCTGAAATCGTCAAAAACAAATGAAAAACTGGATCCGAACCAAAAGGTAGTGAGTTCTTCCTCGGGTCGAGCCACACCCCTCCACAGAATTTCAATGAGAGCGATTTTGTGTAATCCTGCTAACAAACAAACAAACAAACACACAAACACACAAACGAAGATATAACCTCCGAGGACGACGTAACAAAACATGGAATCTGCCCGAAGCTTCTCAATAACTGTTGGAACATTTGTGATAAGGACAATAAAACCGGAGTGTCTCAGGCATTTCCTGCCCAGGAAGTCTGGGATTCCAGTTTGAATGACAGCGAGACAATATTTCTGACTTCAGCTCTTTTAATGAAACACCTCAGATCATTGTTGGCTGGTCCATCGCGACTGTAGGAGAGCAGAGAGAGAGTAACAGAAGCAGGAGAGCCGTGCTGAGCGTTCGCTGATGTCTGGTCCCCAAACTCTTGCCACATGTGCACACAGACACACACACAGACACACACACACACACACACACACACACACACACAGACACACACAGGGCTCTGTCGCAGTCCAAACATTATTCCAGCTGATTACACGCCAGTTCCCATCAGCAGCAGCAGCCTGCCGGCTCTCGCTCGCCCTGATTAACACAAACCACCACACACTCCAACGTCTTCAGCCTCTTTTCTTTCCATCTCTACCTCGACGCTTCCATCTTTTATCGCTTTTCTTTCCTTTCTCAACATTGTTTCCATTCTTCTCCGTCTCACTAATCATTTCCATGTCGACGGGTTCTTTTCTTCTTCTCCGTATTGCGACCACCGACGCTTTCAGGAAAGAGAACAAACACAACCTGGTGCACGAAGCGGCTGAAAGAGGCTCGTGCTGATTCACTTGTTCTGTTTCATATCAATTACATGAAGAGAGGAAGTGGCGTCGAATCGGTTCAACCAGGTTTAACCAGCGGAACGACCAGCGTTCAGGAAAGAGGAATGTTTTCAGACACGGGTGGAGAATACGCAGCTGAACCACCTGACCAGATCACAGGCTGCAGGTCAAGATGGCCGACAGGCAAATCCTCTAATTGGTTAATTATCTCCTTGTGGCTGTATAGATTGTTAACGCCTCCTCCAGGTTAGCGGCCGGGACATGGAGCAAACTATAACAAGCATGGAGTCATGTGACCTCTCCAGTTACTGATTCATACAAACATAGGTGGAGTAAAAATACACAGTTTCAAGGAGTTTGGGATTTCACCTCAGGATCAGGTGTTTTAAGATCAACAGCAAACAAACCAAACACTGTACACGTGCGACATGAAAGCATCTGTGTACAACAACCTCAGCAACAATAACACTGCTGCTGCTGCTGGGGGTCACACACACACACTAACAGACACACAGACAGACACACAACACACACAGAAGCACTGAAGAGCCTTGTGGCCACATGCCTTTACACTTGCGTCTAGGACTTCAGCTGTGCCCAGCTGTTGCACATCGACAAGACTACAGCCAGCAATGTGCGTGTGTGTCTGTGTGTGTGTGTGTGTGTGTGCAGGACTGCTAGCTATTTCCTGAACTGTCTGTTGTGTTGTGCAGCTGCTTTTCTCTGCGCTCGCATGCAACAGAAAGGACACAAACACTGAGTGTTGCGTGGCAGGAGTATGAAACACTTGTATTGTGCGCTCGAGGCCGTTTGTGTTGTGATACTTAAGGATTGAATATCACTCTAATGTGCATTTGTGTGAGTTCCAGTTACACTGATATGATCATGTGTGTGTGTGTGTGTTTGCAATCATCACTGATGAACACTGGTTTGTTTCCATTCCCTCGTTATCCAATTGATATTATCTTACCAGTGTAAGTCAGTGGGCTGCCTAATGGAGGGCAAGGCCACACAAACTCAATTCCATTCATGCATCCATTGACCCAAACAGAATAATGAAAGCTTGTGAAAATGATACTGAAGTCTTAAGAGTTTTTCCATTGATTTTCCATCTTGGATGAATCTGTTAAGTTCCATTAAAGTCAAACCTACTTACATTCAGGACGTCTACAGCGGGACAAGGTTTTGGCAAAGTGTGATTCATGTTAGAGACGTACAGTGTGTTACTGTATATAGTTTGACACTGGTAAAAAATAAAGCATATGGATTTATTTTCAGAACTATGATGTGAAGACACATATCTGAGACTGGGAAACAAACTGAACAAAAGGCCAACATACAGATGCTCTGCTCGGACCTGGGAACATCTGGCCACTGTGGATATTGTGGCCACAAATAAATCAACTTATGGACACTTAGAAGAGTGAACATCTGTTTAACTTGTAGAGGCTCAGGACACATTGAGGACACATTGAGGACACATTGAGGACACATTGAGGACACATTGAGGCTCAGGACACATTGAGGACACATTGAGGCTCAGGACACATTTAGGACACATTGAGGACACATTGAGGAGACATTGAGGCTCAGGACACATTTAGGACACATTTAGGACACATTGAGGACACATTGAGGACACATTGAGGCTCAGGACACATTTAGGACACATTGAGGACACATTGAGGAGACATTGAGGCTCAGGACACATTTAGGACACATTTAGGACACATTGAGGACACATTGAGGAGACATTGAGGCTCAGGACACATTGAGGACACATTGAGGTGCATTCAGACCTGAACTCTGCACTGACCACTTGTTTGTCCCTGTCCTGATCAGAGTCAGACACAAACAACCCCTCTCACTGTGATTGGTCTGTTAGAGTCTCCACTGAACACCTGGATAACAGGGAATCGAACAGAGAAGCTCATTGCAGCACCGTTTACCACCGAGCCGCCCGGCTCCATCAGCCAGCATCTGAAGTGAAGGAGTAACTACCTCCGCTAATCTCAGCACTTTCTTTATGTTCTGCAATTTGAGAAGTAATCTCCCATGACACCAGCTCCACGCTCGAGTCTGAGAGGAAAACAAAACCATCGCTTTTTAACACGAGGCACTTCTGACTGAAATAACTTTATTAAACGCAGGATTTGGACCATGACAGAGGTCTGTGGGGAGCCAAGGGAAGAAAGAGGCAGAGAGGAGTGTGTGTCTGTCTGTCTGTCTGTGTGTGTGTTGCACTGATAGACTCTAAAGTCACAGAGTGTGTGAGAAGAGGAATGAGCGAAGGGCAGTGCGTTCATGCACGTGTGCAGATTTACTCTGTGTGTGTGTGTGTGTTTGTGTATGCAAGTGTGAGAAAGGGATGGTTTGATCTCGTGTTGGAGTGTGTAAAGAGATTTTCCATCCATTAGGGTGGCTTCACTCCCAGACACACACACACACAAACACACACACTGACAGACATACACACACACACACACAGACACACACACACACACACACTGGAAGGCGTAAGGAAAGTCACTCTGAGATCCAGTAACTTATAACTCAAGTTAGTAAAAATGCTAATTATATAATCTTTCACATGATGTGGCACATTTTCTGTCGTGGTTTTCGTTGCGTGTGTATGTGCATGTATGTGCGTGCATGTGTGTGTATGTGTGTGCATGTGTGTGTATGTGCGTGCACGTGTGTGCGGTGACGAGGGTACTCACCTACTCGTCATGAAGCAGGGAACCAATCGGGAGAAGGAACAGCATCGTAAAGAGAAGAGAGGAAAAGGAAGGAATTAGAACGTTTCACATTGAAACCACATCTGCCCGGTGCCTTGCTCAGCGGCTGATCCACTGAGTCAGTCTCCAGCCTGTTGTTCTAACCTCTGCTCAACCCGCTACCTCCATATTTTGAAATGGTTTAGTAATTTTCCATGAGACTGTAAAAAAAAAAACAAAGAGCCAACACAAAAACAAAGTCTCTGGATCTGTTTTCCTTCAGCTCGTCAACTGATCCAATTAGAACCATCAGCTAAATATTCACAGGCTCAAAATATGTAACTGTGTTGCTCCGCTGTCGCTCATCGTTAGTTTCTGAAGAATCAACCTGGTTCATGGATCTCAGAGGTTTGTTCTTTCACTGACTGATGCAATGTTTTGTTTCTCTTGTTGTTTTGCAAGTTATGTTCACTGAAGCTTCAAGGACAGAAAACACACGTTTAAACAAGTTAATGTGAGATAATAATAACCAGTATCTGTGAAAGATAACTCCACAGCTCACGGACAGACTTTCACTTGGGAGAGGATCTGCAGAGGTTGACCTTCTGGAGCTGATTGGGATTGAGAGGTCGACACTGATCTGTTTTCTTGCTCCTTGAACATTTTAACGACCACCGACGTGAGCAGGATTTCTCCCGGTGCTGATGATGCTGAATCCAAAGAGCCCTGACCTCCGATTCTCTTTGAAGCCACTTTTAAAAATAAAGTAATTAATATAGTAAATTCCATTTCAGGCAAAACCACTTCTCCAGGATCCTCAGTGTCAGAGTCCAGCAGCCTCACGGACCGGATCTCGTTTCATGACACGGGCCTGAAACTGAACTACAGCTTGTAAACAAACCCAGAAGCTTCTCACTTCTACCTGGTTTCCTGTCACTCAGGCTTCCAAGCATGTGGAGCTGCTGAAGTGGGCGTCGGTCTCCTGTTACCCACAAACCTTTGCATTTTAGCATTCACGACCCAAGCTGCGATCCTCTTCTGGGGCTGCATCCTTCAGAGTCTTCGTTTGGAGACAGATTGCATCACAGTGCCGGGTGTCTCATTTCAAAGGCTCCATCGAGAGCAGCTTTCCATCCCCGAGCAATGCAGGGTCCGGTGAGTGGATCCTCCTGGAGACCACCCATCACCACACAACACGCTTCTCAGAAAGAGAATATGATGTAAGAGGAGTTATCTCCATCTCAAAAGCAAACAAAACAACTTCTAAAAGAGGGGATGAGATTCTATCGATCGTACATCTACAGCCTCAGACTCACACTGGGCGACTCTCTGATCATTTGCTGCAGATTCAGATGCTGATGTGCAACCTAACAAATGTTCTGAATATATATATAACAGATCAAACTTTTATAAATTCAAAGTTATTTCATTGTTAAAGTCATTATGATTCTCTCTGGAAAAGCACGTCTGCAAAAAAATCCCTAAAAAGTGAAGTGGATGTAATCAGCGTCTGTGTGAAGTTACTGTGACCAGCCGGCGGAGAGCAGGATACGTAATGGAATATTAGTGGGTCTCGTGTCTGGCTTACTACTGTAGCTGTGTTTCATCTCTCGCTAACACACACACACACACACACACAGACACACACACGCACACACACACACACACACAGTAGTGGTGTCTGTGAGCTGCCTGTGGTCTGGACAGAATCACAGGCTGTGGTCAACACTGCCGTGTCTGGGTTATACACAATTTACACTTGTCTTCAATCACACACACACACACACACACACAGACAGACACACACGTCTCAGTTGTGTGGACACTCATTGGCCTAATGCATTCCCGAGCCCCTTACGCTAACCTGAACCGAATTCTCCCAAAATGTCCTCACAAGATCACAAATCCCTCTTTAGGATCTGAGGACTCGTCAATCTGTAAAAATCTGATTTGAAGAAGGAAAGAAATGTGGAAACGCAAATGTGTTGAAAACATCTGTGTGAGTCCGAGCGGCTCAAAAACAACATTGTGTAGTGTTTGTGAACAGAAGTAACATTTGTGAGCATTTGAATATGGTTCGGGGGGGCCGGGGGGGGGGGTTGAAATCCTATCAACATATGTAGAGATGCATTTTGATGCCGGCTGTGAACTGACGCACTCCCAGCTGTTCAACAGGACCTGAGCAGATAACTGTGAGCTCCCATCATGCATCACTGCATTTCAAATCCAATCCACAAGTCCCGACTCTCCTGCATCATACAGAATATGTTTCTGTTTATATTTGCAAAGGGAAATGTGAGTTCTGACTTGACAATTAATGAAATCATCACATACATTCACAAATTGGGTTCAGAGAGAACAGAGGGATGATGTTTGAGAGTTCTACTATAGAGGACGTTAGGTAACACCGGAGGAGAAACAGCAGAAGTGGACAGAACCAATATCTGAGATATGAATTCCTCCGTGATCACTGGAAGTCGTCATCAACCGATCGGCCACAATCACACACTTCCCTCTCTCTCTCTCTCTCTCTCTCTCTCTGTGTCTATCCATCCTGACCTGACCACGGTTTGAAGATCACATGTTTTTATCAGCACTCGCAGAATATGAAACAGTAATAAAGACGCTGCTGTGATGAGCTTGTGGACAGCTTCTTCGTGGCCGGTTATGAAAATGTCACAATAAGCTGCTTGTGTCAGCGTCTGCGCAGCTGACAGCTGCTGGGTATCTCTCTCTCTCCCCCCCCCCACTGGGCGAGCAAGGACCAGGCAGGGTGTGGTGGTGTAAAGGATACACCTTCCGTTTTTAACTGCCCTACATTCCCCCTGTCCACAGAACACACACACGCACACGCACACACGCACACACACACACAGACACACACACACACACACACACACACTGCTGTCTGTATATGAGTAATGACTGGACGATCCCCTGAGGTCTTTGACCCTTGACCTTTTGTCTCCAATCCCGGGAGCCCACACCGGTCGAGACTTCTGCATGTCCTAGTTGTGTGTCTGTGTGCGTGTGTGTGTGTGTGTGTGTGTGTGTGTCTGTGTGTGTGTAAGGCTTCTATTTTTCTGTTCTGACTGTTCATGCGTGTTTGTGTGTGTGTGTGCGTGTGTGTGTGTGTGTGTGTGCTCGGTTCCCCCCCCACAGCATCTGGAACGTATTCCCTCTTCAGCGCCGTTTATGGTAGAGCCATCAGCGGCAGGATGCATGGACATCTATGGAGCGCCCGGCCCCCCCCCCCAGCCCCCCGCCCCCCCCCCGGCCCTCTGCGTTTAAGAGCCCCTGGAAGAGAGGCCCGGCTCGGGGGGGCAGCCGGGCCGCACTGCACCCACACACATGCACCCATTAACGGGCTCGCTGGCCGGGGTCACGGCCTCTTTACCATCCTTAAGGGCCAAGGGGGGGGGGGGGTGGGGGGTGGGGGGGTGGAATCTGACACTAAGGAGCTGTGAGGGTCCAGGTTAGAATCCGGTCAGGTGAGGTGAGGAAGACCTTCGTCAAAGAGGTTCTTCATCTTTCTGATTCGTTGGATGTCAAAACACTTGTTAGCTCACAATGAAGAAAACTGTAAACATCATAGGTCTCTGGTCATGGTTGCTATGGGAATATGAAAAAGAGCAATAAGGAGGGGAGAGGATGCTGGGAGATGGAGAGAGAGAGGGAGGGAGAGGGAGAGAGGGAGAGGGAGAGAGAGAGAGAGAGAGAGAGAGAGAGAGAGAGAGAGAGAGAGGGAGGAAGAGAGAGGGACGAAGAAAGGGAGGAAGAGAGAGGGAGGAAGAAAAAGGAAGACAGAGGAAGAGAGAGGAAGAGAGGAAGGAAGAGAGGGAGGAAGAGGGAGGAAGACGGAGGAAGAGAGAGGAAGAGAGGGAGGAAGAGAAGGAAAGAGAGGGAGTAGGAGGGAGGAAGAGAGAGGGAGGAAGAGGGATGAAGAGAGATGAAGAGAGGGAGGAAGAGAGAGGAAGAGGGAGGAAGCGAGGGAGGAAGAGATAGGGAGGGAGAGAGGAAGAGGGGGAGGAAGAGAAGGAAAGAGAGGGAGGAAGACGGAGGAAGACGGAGGAAGAGAGAGGCAGGAAGAGAGAGGGAGGAAGAGAGAGGGAGGAAGACGGAGGAAGAGAGAGGAAGAGAGGGAGGAAGAGAGAAGAGAGGGAGGAAGAGAGAGGGAGGAAGAGGAAGGAGGAAGAGAGAGGAAGAGAGGGAGGAAGAGAAAGAAAGAGAGGGAGGAAGAGAGGGATGAGACAAGAGAGACTCTAAATCAGATTGTTTGTTTTAACAGCATCAGTGATTGGAAATATTGCAAAGAATTTCACTTAGTGTTGTTTATTATGAGTTTTGTCACGTTTCTGATTGGTTCTGATGAGTCGTGTTTCTGTGAGTTACAGGTTCACAGTGAGAGAGAGAGAGAGTGGGACCAGTAAGGGACGAGCAACATTCTACATCTACTATGTTTATGCAGCATCTACATCTGTAAATCGCACAACTCAATATCATCACCACTGCTTTACACCTTTACCTTTTGTGTGTTGTTTTTATATCAATTATAAAGCATATTTGTTTAAATGTAGAAACCCAACTCATTGTAGTTTTTTATTTCCTCTCTGGTCTGTTTCCTGAGTGACGCACGGCCCGGCCGACCACAGGTAACAGTGTTAGACTCACAAACACTATAACTACAAACTATTGGTCAGTTAGCTTTTTAAAATCAGTCCAAAGAGCTCAGTCTGGATTTGGTGCGGAAGCAGAAGCTCTAGAGTCTCAGGCTGGGTCCTGGTTCTGGTTCTGGTGCAAATCCCTGGATCCTCCCTGAGATCCTCGTGTGGAGACCTGAATGAGATCCACTTTGACTGAAGTGACGGCTACTTGTAGCAGAAACAATATCTGGATCATATAGATAAACAACGTGGATTTGGAGACTGACTCAAAGGAAACTTCCTGCACGGTTTGTTTTTTCTGAACAGTCTAAAAGCAGAAGCTGCTCGGGTGCGACTGCGGCTGTTTGTAAAAACCACTGCAGTCAAATGGCTCCGGATATTGTGAGGATTTCAATATTTTAACTACAGGTTGTGCACGACAGAATTCTAAACAAACAAAGATAGAAACATTTCAAATCATATTTGTACTCTTAACAATAAAGATAGGAGTAGTTTTAGCTAGATATTATGCCTTCACACAAATGATTAATAATAACCTTTTCCTTCTTGGTGTTTAATCGTGAAATTAGAATGTATGTGCGTAGAATGTATCGGTCTCGATAAGAGAACCGAGGGATTTCGTTTTGGTTCATTTGATTCAACCGAGTTTCGGCTCATCTTCTCTTAAAGGAGAAACAAACACGCCTTACAATATATTTCCAAACAACAACAACAACCTGCGCTGAGGTGTTTTAGTTTCGGTCTCTTACCGACTGAACTGGAGACCACCCCCCCCCCCGGGCGAGCAGAGCGCTAACTGCAAAGCTTTGTCTTGTCACCGAGGCCGTTAGCTTGAAGAGACTCGGCAGACTGGGCTCATTAAACTTTAACGCCAGCGGTGGTGGAGGGAGAGGGAGTCTGCCAAGAGGGGGGGGGGGGAATTGTGCTACAGTCAATTATTAACATGCAACTGAATCAACAAGTTTGTTTTTGATCATTTATTTAGTAGAACCGAGAACTTGAAGTTGGTTTTTCCTGCTCATGTAACAGGAAGATGTTTAAAACTCTGTGAAGCTGTTGATGATTTTGGCTAAATGCTAATTGAATGCTAACGAGCTTGTGTTTATGAACAACGCACCACATTCTCCATTTAGCTAGCAAGCTTCACCAATTAGCTCTAAAATCAAAGTGCAGCCGAGGCAAAGTTTGTTTTGCTCTTAAACCAGAAGTCTTTTTCACGGACTGTTAAATATTAGACAAACTGAACATTTATCACAACTGAGGAAGGCAGAAATTTCATAAAAACATAAATGATATTCCCACACAGGGACAAACGTCTGCAGTGCAGCAGCTTATCACCGAGAGAAAAGGAAAATCCCTGCAGCAAGCAGAGCGATCAACTTTATCTCAGCCACTTGCAGATTAATCCAAAAATGTGAAAGTGCTGTTTTGTTGTGGAGGAGACGCCAGACACGTAGAAACGAAGCATTCAGAAGCTGAGCAGTGAATCAGTGTGAGGTGAAGCTCTCTCTCCTGATGTCTTCAGTGACTCTTTAAAGAGCGTCTGCCTCCGTGTTCACCCCCGTTCACACACTCCATCATTTTTAATTCTTTATTTATGCAGAAGAAAAGCAAAACGCTCCAGTTCTTAGGATTCAGACATATCTTCATATTGTGGATGTTTGGCTAGTTGTAGAAGTCTATAGATCATAAGCTTCCTCCATGTTAGTGGAGAGGACAAGGACCAAACTAAAGAAAGATCGAAGTTGCATTGCTTGTTTACTTACTGTTCTTTTTTGTCATTAATCTTTTTTGTCAGGGATTACTTTTTCACCTTCTGTATAAAACAAAGGAAACATAACTGTCGACTGTTAATTTCTCTGTTATGTGATTGGTTTCTCAATAAACATATTTGAAACAAAGAAAGATCAAAGTCTGCATCAAATATCATTTTCCAAAAGGAGTTGATGTATGTTGAAGGGTTTATTTAGGTCATAATTGTTATTTGATGATGATGGGGATGGACCTTCTTCAGACTGACTCGTGATTGGTCGAGAGCGTATGAGCAGCACCTCAGCACCGAGGTTCTATCCCTGCATGATGGCGTTGCTCGTGTTGGTGATATTCTGGATCTATGTTTCGAGACATTTCTTTGCCATAAAGGTGAAAAACCTTTGGATATGAAGAAGTTTATCGACAGATCATCTCCACGGCAGCATCAGTTCCACCTGATGAGGTTGTTTCTATTTGAAAAGCGATGACTCGGCTCCACTGGAAACTCCAAACCGCTGCTGATGTTACGCACGTTGACACAAACTAATGTGATTAGTTCTGGATCACACTGCTGCTGGCTCATCATTTGTAGGATGTAATTTCCTCTCTGTGCGCCGGGAGCTGTCTGTGCCGGGTTAGTCACGGCAACAGCTGCTCCGAGGCTTCACTCATCAAAACACACACACACACACACACACACACAAACTCACTTGGGGGACACTCATTGACAAAATACATTCCCCCGCCCCCCCCACCTTGGATTCCTGAACCTAATTCCAACCCCAACATCGAGTCCTCTCCCTCAAATAGCTCAGATCCCTTCATGTGCTCGTCCCAGGGGTTTGAATCACCAACACACACACACACACACACACACACATGGTGAAGCTCAGCAGTTCATTCAATAGTTAATGTGAGTTGGGACTTGTTCTCTGGAAGCTGCTTAATGAGTTCACACAAATTATATTCAATAATTCAACAGCTATTACTTTAAAACACACACACACGTGTCTTCACGACTTCTGAGGACTTTACATTGACCTGCATGTTTTCCTTTAGGGACTCGAACCTTCACCAGAGTTACTACTTGTCCAACCCTATAACCTCAATTTAAGCCAAAACTAACGTTATGGGGACTGGCTTTTTGTCCACACAACATGAGTGGTACCTGGTCCACACACACACACACACACACACACAGACACACACACAGACACACACACCTTCAGAGGAACAACCAGCGTCAGAGATAAAACAGATTGAGAGAGAACTTCATTACGGATCCTTCACTCCTGAAGCCCGCTGGCCTCCCTGCGCCTCATAAGCTCGATTATCATCAACCTGTTAATTAAATTGTTCAGCAGCACAAACAATCAAAATGAGACGGACCCCCCCACACACACACACATCAGATAACCTGTCACCCAAACTACACATCATCATCTGGACCGTGATGAACAATATACCGTCCCTGAATTTCTCCAGATTAAAGTGTTATCTGCACCTCTGTCACCAGTTTATTGAGATTTAGAATAAAGAGTGAGAGCAGAATGTAGGAAAACATATTCATATTTATATTACACTTTATGAAAAATGTCGTCCTTGTGGATGAACGTGTGATGGATGGATTCATAACGTCTTATCTTTGTTTGTCCAGAATACAATCTTGATGATTTCTCTGCAGATTCTTCTTTTCCTCCGTCCTCCCTCCTCTTACAGGAGCTCCCCCCCCATCCCCATCCCACAGAGGAGTTTCCCTCCTGGATGTATTTATAGTCTGTGTGGTCTCCTGTCAGAGTCGAGCTCTGGATGTGACACTCATCAGGGATCTGATCGAGTTACACACACGTACATGTGGACTGACTCAGACCTGGAATGTGTAGGAAACAAGTTTGAAAATGCTTCACAGATTCAGGGATGAAGATTTAGACCCACAGTCGAGTCGTCTTTATGTTGAAAAACATTCAATCATGTGAAGAAATGGTTTAAAATATTAAAGATTGATTGTTTGGGTCTAATAAAAAATCATGTAACTGTAAAAGACACAACAGGATGTGATTGTTATTTATTTCCTGAAATCAAAAATTGAAATTAAGGGGAAATCTCTTGAGGCTAAAATTGTTTAATTTCCACTTTTGCTTGATTCTGTTTCTTTCCTGATACATAATCCATATTTGTACCCTAGTCAAAGTCAGGTTTGTTTAGGTGTGTGTGTGTGTGTGTGTGTGTGTGTGTGTGTGTGTGATGCCATGTGACAGGTAATGTCCCGCGGCTACTGAAGGATTAGCTCTCCTCACCCCTCTGTTATCACAAGCCTGTGTTTGAACCCCCCCACTCTGCTAATCCAGGCTCATTCACACACATTAATCCCGTCTGAGAGAGAGAGAGTGTGTGTGTGTGTGTGTGTGTGTGTGTGTGTGTGTGTGTGTGTGTGTGTGTGTGTCTGTCTCTGTGCTCTGGACCTCAGGAGAAGCAGCACTGTAACAGCGAATGGCCTCTGTATAATATCTGAATAGTCAAACTACATTGTGTGAAGAAATGTGAAATAACACTTCCTCCTAGAAGAGATCAAATAAAATGCAACGATAACAATTCGACACTGCTCTTCCTTGGACTTTTAAAAATACAGAGAAGCCGGTAAGATAAACATTTCTCTTGATATCGGTTCACGTACAATCCAGAGATTTCAGGAATTATCAGATAAATCTTCGGAGTCATATCAGAAGAGGCTGGAAACTGGACCAATCAGCGAGCTCCTGTTCAGACTCCGCCCTGTGGGAGGTCGGTTTATGGAACAACTTTCCACTAAAGGAGCTTCAGACAATCCGGCTTTTTCAGAAGATGCGTTCTGCCGACTTCTGTGATCTTCGATTCTTTCCTTCCCATCATCCTAATGTTGATGTTTGTGTATTTCATTTGGTTTTGCCGATTTCTTTGAACATGGAAACATTAAACTCGTTGAATGTGTTCTCGCTCAGTTTATTGTCCGGGATCAGTGAACATCCTTCACATCTTCTTCCTTTAATTTGCTTTACTACACGTTTTGTGTTACTTCATTTAATGTTAATTAACTTCTGAGCTCCATTAACTTTGTCTGTGCATGATTAGCTTTTCAAAGACGAACCCGCCCGACCACCTTGTATAATCTCAGCTTTTCCCTTTATACTGCAACACTACAATACCCACAATTCCCGGCTATACAGTAAAAGAATTCAGACAGACACTTTGGCAGCGGGTTCGTCGAGCAGTAAAACGGCAGTAAAATAAATTTACAAGCCTCGGAGAATTTTTAAACACTTCAGACCGGATTTAGTTTCCACTGTTAAAACGAGAAGAGAAGAAAAGACACGAGGGGAGACGAGAGAAATGGAAAGTGGACGTTAAAAAGAGAGGAGACGGCGTAACATAAAAAAAATGGATTGAGACTAAGCCTGCAAATGATTCAAAGATGCCAGAGAAGAAAGAAAGTAAGGAAATGAATATACGAGAATGAAGAGAGAAGCGAGTGAGAGTTTGTCTCCTGGAAGAAAAGGAACTCAGAGTTTGGATCAGAAGCCGCCAGAGGAAGTGAGGAGGAGAAGAGCCGAGGGAGAGAAACCCATGGAGACAGGAGGACTATTTCTGGACCATATCCGTCATATGGTGACTGCAATATTAAAGGGAGGCGGGCAACTGGTGGCATTAAATATGACCAGCGTCATTAGAAGTGACCGACGGGTCGAGGGAGAGAGAGAGAGAGGAGGAGAGAGAAACATCTCTGGTCTCATCTCAGCTGCTTCCACTGATTTCATTTTGCTTTTATGTTAATTTTACAACTTTTACTTTTCTCATGTTCCTGGTGAGAAAAACAGTGAATCACATGCGGCTCCACGCAGTTTTAAGTTTTACAGCCGAGACTGTGTCATAACAACACAAACACACACACTGGGAAAATGAGATTGTCTCTGTGTGTGTGTGTTTGTGTGTCTGTGTGCCATGGTTACAAATACCAGCCAGTTGATAACACCAGAGGAAGGTAAGTGTAGTTAATCATGTGAAGCTGCGTTAACCAGAGAAGCAGATGTGAAATATGCAATTAACATTTAAACAAGCGACTGGGAAGGTCAGAGTTAAAGTGTCACACACACAAACACACACACTGACACACAAACAGACACACACAATCATTCTCTATCTCTTCAATCTTTAACCTCATTACCTTATAATTTAAACCACCTCAAAATAAACCATCTGTTCAGGTAAGACAAATATAAATGAATAAATATTAATTAGTATTATGTATAATGTATTAATTACGCAAGAATGTGAAGATGAAAAGTTCCTTTGCTTCAGGGAACTTCAGGTATTTAACAAAGCAACAGAAATAAAAGTTGAAACTATCAATTAATCAATTAGTTGATCAACAGAAACGCAAGAAAAGTGGAACCCACTAAGCAGGAAGTGGATCAAATCACCTCAGAAACAACAGAAAACAAACTGCACATCCTTGTGTATTCTCTACTTTCCTCTTGTGTTACACGTTGTGTAGTAAATCAGACAAACACGACTCAGACTGAAGATCTGTCACTGAACAACACTTCAGTTTGATCTGCAGGGATCTGGACTGTTGTTTTGTGACTGAAATAAAAAAGTGTCTGTGAGACTCAAAGCTCCAAAGAACAGGATGAAGAACGAATAATAAGCTGTTACACAACACGTGAAGTATAAGATAATAAAGATAATTAATACTGAAATAACTTTATGACATGTTTAGGTAACAAACTGAATTGTGTGTACTTTATCCTCCAAACTGAAACTGCTTCTACTTCCTCATGTTACTTCAAGTGATGCATTTCCTGCACGACGTTGATGATACAACATTAAGTGAGAGTTTATTCTGTTCTCGTTCTAACACGAAGTCTCTGACCTGGATCTGAACTGAAGCTACTGCAGAACCAGGAGCTGATAAAACTAGACAGTAAAACACAAATAATATATATGAAATGACTGTAGCTGTACATTTACTGTAAATACTGTATATTGTGCTTTTCCTTATCGACCACATTCACACACTAAATGCCCAGCTGACACTTTGGCACCACCAGCCTTCCTGTTAGTGGACAACAATGTGCATTGTGTATGAGAATGTGTTGTGATGTCTGTGTAGTATTTATCAATCTGAAGCTGGATGTACAATAAGAAGAACAACAGGTGTAGAGCTGATTCCAAGGGGGAAAATTATACAATAATCAACAGTACTAGTTATGTACTTAAAGCTGTTTGAAACTTTTTAAATCTTATGGAACAAATGCTGCAGAAAATTGCATTATGAATAAAACTGTTGAATATTTATTCGAAGTGTGGATAAGCAGGGACTTGTAAAAATGTAATGTGATTAAAGTGATAATTTATATTATTAAAGTTAATATTTGTGGGATAATGCAAAGTGAGACGTTCTTGCTCTGGGCAAAGTGGATAATGTGCTTCTCTCACAGAATATGAAAACAACAATTAGGAGAAAGTGCACGAGACCAAAGTCGCTGGAAATGATTTGTTTCGTTTGTGCCGGTAATAGTTTTTCGTTTTTAATCCAACATCCATCTAGAGATCAACGTGCAGACACACACTCGTAGTATCAGACGTTCTCCTGGTGACCTCAGGGGGGTTTGAACCCAGAGAGAGAGAAACCTGCGACAGAGGCAGATCCTGAAAAGCTGCAGAGATCAAGATGGTTTGTTTCCCAGCCGACGGCTTAGAGGAGGAAAGCCACAGCTATGAAGTGAGAAATGACAAAGTGTGTTGTGTGTGTTTGTGCGTCTGTAAACGTGTGGTGAGGTCCATCAAGCTGTTTTTCTCTTTGCACTTCACTGAAAAAAGCTATCGATTACGAAGTGGAAACGAGAACACGCTCGTCAACAAGCCAATCAGTGAAGAGTAGAGAGGCCGCCCACGCAGACGACAACAGGACGACAACTCGCAGCTCAGCAACAACAACACAAAGTGAGACTGAATCACAGTGAAGAGAAAAGGACCAAAGGGGCTTTGATGACATTTGGTTTTTCATCATTAGTGAGATTTATCTGAACTGTTAAACTCCACGGACACTTCAGCTTCGTCTTCTCGATCCCATTCAGTGAAAAGTTCTCGAGAAACGATTCGATTCCTTAGAGCTGACAGACAAATATATTACGATATTAACATCTATTCAACAAAAGTGTTTATTCAGTGCTAATAAATCCAGAAGGAATTCTGCAACGTTCAGATCTGTTTATAGACAGAGGAAGAAGAAAGAGGAGGACGAGGAGGAGAAAGAAGACGAAGAGTTAAGATGCCTCCACTGCACCAAAATAATAAGAGATGAAAAATAATCCAGATTTGACCAGTTAATAATTTACAACAACGAATATAAATTCAGCACAAATTGTGAGAAAATAGAAAAACTAAACTCAATTCATGATTCATTTATTGGTTGATTAGAGTTTCATATATTTCAAAATAAAAGCTCCACAAAGTTTAATGTAGTTTGGTATTATTTTTTTAAATAAATCATGAGCAGTTGGTTCACTTTTATATTATATTATATTATATTTAAATGCTCAGTAAGTACAGCCTAAGACTTTCAGGAGGACAGAAGGTGAGAAATAACTGAATTAATAAAAAGTTCTACTGTAATTTAGCCTCAAAACACAAAGTTCTTTCCTGCAAATTTTACAAGAAAATAAAAGGAATAACCAAGGTGGTCATTTTATAATTTAATTATAAAAATAAAACAATTATGAATATTGAATGGATGACGGACAGTTTGGGAAATACGCTTCTACCAGTCCTCCTCCACTGGTAGAATCCAGCCTCTTTTATTGACTTGGCCGATCCGAGGTGGCGTCCGCCCTCCCTCGCCTCAGTTTGATTTGAAGGTTTCTGGATTTGATCCATTTTCAACGCCGACGTAAATCATTTTATTAGATTTAACATTCATAACTTTCTATAAAGTTACAAGAGACAAAAACACGGTTTCAAACTTAACTCGATTTATTCCATTAGTCACCGAATCAAAAGCTCATTAGAGCAACAAGATGAAGTTTGGCTCAACGACTTGAAACTAAATGACCTCAGAGAAGTTTCCTCATCGACTTCATTGGTTTGTTTACACAGTTTTCACAAACACAGACCCCCCCCCCCCGACCCCCCCCCCCCCATCGGTAATCAATCCAGTTTCTCCTCTGTGCCGTCCAAAGGGATGACTGTCGCCATGGTAACAGCCAAGCCACGGAGACTGGGGTGAGGAGAAGCGATAAATGAGGTTTGTGTTTGAGCAGAGGGATGTTTGCAGTGATGACCCCCCCCCCCACACCCCACCCCCCCCACACACACCTCTTCAGCTCCTCCGTGTCCGAGGCGAGCGAAGCATCGATGGATTCTGAACGAGTCGAGTAATTAACCTCAGGAGCCTCGGGATGGACGAGCTCTCACCAGCAGCACCATTACACCAGCATGAAGAGGACACTGGTGTTAGTTATAATGATGCTATAAAGGCTCGAGTGAGAGGGATTCTAGAGCCGATGCTGATATTAATGAGTAAAATCATTTCCAAAACTGATCCATCAGGTGATACACGTGTATTTGTATGTGTCCGAATTTTAACTGAGGATCAATAAAGTATAAATATGATTTATCCGTCTGTCTTGCTACGACCTCACACTCCTGCTTTTGTTACAAAGTGTAATGAATGACCTTATCATATAAATGTCCTCTAAACTGTCTATATTTTACACTTTTTAAATATTTATCTGATATCAAACTCTTTCCTGGATCTTATGGGAACTGAATAAAATGCTGATGAGAAAGTAAAATTATGCTTTTGTGTCAAGAAGTCGATCTCATAGAGAAGAAATCAAATAAATACCTTGATCGTGACATGATACCTATAAAAGTTTCTGATTATTGGATCATTTGTTGGAGGACATTACATTTCCAACAATATTATCCACTTCAATATGGATGTTTTAATATCCTCGATTCATCTTCGTCCAATTAGAGAACAGGATTATGGGCCAGCTGCACTCTTCTTCAGGGGGGGGCTTTAGTTTTGCTTTGCAGCGTAAGGTTCACTGCTTTTCCCAATTATGAATAATAAAAGTGACTCATAATGGAAAAAAGCATTACAACTTCACACGCACAGACACACACAGACACACACACGGCGGGTGCCAGAGTTAAAACGACACTTCTTGGCCGGCGAGTGTCGTCTCCGAGCAATTATTTTCAAGTTCTGCAGAATAAAAATGTTTTTCTATTTCTGTTAAAGCTTCCCAACACTTTTATCATTCATCTGCTCTTCAGCCCCTGAGGCACATGGCCGCTGTGAACGCCGTTACAAGAGGACACACAAGCACGATACCTCCCACTGTGACACACACACACACACACACACACACACTGTGTCACTGTTGTGGTGAGACTTCCATCCACTTCCATATTTTTTTCAAAGAGCCCTTATAAATAAAAGGAGCATGAACTCTGAGACGCACAAAGTTGTGTGTTCCAACACCACAAACAGGAAAATATAATAATCCAATAAACTGGACTTTCTATTTCATTGTCCCTCTTCTTCTTTACAGAGAAGGTTCACTGTGCTTGAGTAAAGAACTTTGAGGTTATGAGCTGAAGGATTTGACTTCATTCTGTCTGGAAGCCTTCCTGGTAAAGTTTAGAAACTGGATTTTAAAAGTTTTATAACTGTATTACAAGTTGTGTGAAAGCCTGAGTGTTGTTCTATCCCAAGAAAAGTGTTTCTTCACTGTATCTCAGAAATTAAATCTGGTTACATGATCGGTTCCATGTGAAAGAATTTAAGCAACAATATATTTTGATTCATAACTTATTTAAATCTAAGGCTTAAAATATAGTATTTGAATAAAATATTTATTTAGTTTTGATTAATTGTGATAAGAGTCAAAGCTCCAAACAAATCTAACTTGAGGTGAATTTGTTTTGTTGAACTTAAACACATTGTTTTATAAGATAAAAACTTTTTGTGTGTCAATTATCAAACTATTTAAAGGTTTACACGTTTATTTACAGGTTTATTATAATAAATGAACTGTAGCCTTTAGTTTACTACAAATCAGAAGATAGAAAAACTGAAAATTCAAATTTTATTTTTGCTAAATGGTGAAGAAACCTTTGTTATATGTTATATAATTTTTCATATTTTGTCTCATCACTCTGATCTTCTGGGCGTTTTTTTCCCCTCCAAATTAATAAATTGTTATTGCGTATTGTAAAATGAACACTCAAGTTGATTTACTCCCCCCAATGTGTTGTAACTTCTTTCCCACAGTTGGGATCTGGCACCAGGCCTCAGGAAAGAGCCGGTTTCCTCTCACCGTTCATCACTTACCCCCCCGCTGCTCAGTTCTGTGTTCGGTTGTTTCACGTCTTATTAAAACAGTCGTTGGTGTCGACACAGTTTTATTCATTTTACCTCTGTGTGGATTTCTTGACGACTCACAATCCGCCTGAAAGCTCAAACTCAGACCGCAATAAATATCACGAGCGCCGCCATCTTGATTATTCAGATACTGGGCCATCGGGATCGGAGGGTGGAGCCACGAGGTTCCAGTGAAACATGAGCTCGGCCAATCACGGATCAGTCTCAGCTGTCAATCATGAGGTTTCTCCCCATTTTGTAAAGCATTAAATAACCAATTAAAACCAAACTTGTTGGACAAATTAACACTTGGACGAATATCAGTGTGATAAGAAAAACATACAATTAGAGAGACCAAGAACTTATTAGACTTTATATGTTGGTCCATGTCCCATCTACTAACACGGAGGAGGCGGGGCTTTATGGCGAGGGTTTTGAGAGGTCATGTCGTAGATCCAGAGTTTCCTCGGTGATCCTGAGACTCGTTGCCGGTTTAGTTTTTGCATTTAACCGCTGACGAGCTGGGACTCAAGGATTCATTCAACGACTCGATACCCGTCAGTTAGCAAATTCCACATTTTATTCAGCAGACTCATTTGTGTCCACAGCTCATTTCCCGTGAGCAGACCCAGATTCCATTAGAGCTAAGTGAGGAAATACTTTTCTGCAAATATGCCTCGAATTGACCCTCAAATAGTCGAAGTCGGCAGATTTCCTGAGCATCACCGAGCTCCAGGATCAGAGAATCCACGAGGCTCAACAGCTGATGTGCATCTGCAGCACTTACAACAGAAACACACCTGCACAGCTAAATGCAGTGTAATTAGTGGACGGCTTTTTAATGCTGGTAACTGCTTCCTGATAAACACTGACTGTATGAAGAAGTGGTGAATGTACAGAGAAATCCATTAGTTTCTCACCTGGTGTCTGTCCTGCAGCATTAATCTGTTTTTGTCATATAGGACATTGAGTTTGAGCTGTTGTGTTGTTGTGTTGTCGTGTTGTTGTGTTGTTGTGTTGCTGAGCAGCGTGAAGGCGACTTAAAGATCACACTCGTTTTCTGGAGAGTCTGAAACACTCGGGTCCAGTGAGCGAGCAGAGAGAGAGAGAGAGAGGGATTCACATTCTAGCCGGGAAGTGAAGGGTGTCATATTTAACCTTTGACCTCCGTGCAAACAGCCTCGTGCACAAGTGGATGGAGTTGACATTTAGCAAGTGTTCAACACACACTCACAAATGTCCTGTTCTCACACTCTCTCGCTCTCTTCAAGTGAGCGAGGTTACTTCAGTGCAGCTACAGTATGTGAACATTCAGTTTCCAGTGGTGTATAAAGTACTTGAAAGCCATACTTGAGTAAAAGTACAGATATCTGACCTGAAAGTGACTTCGGTAAAAGTAGAAGTCACCCGTCAGAAAATGACTTGAGTAAAAGTCTTAAAGTAGCTCATATTAAAAGTACTTAAGTATCAAAAGTATCTGGTGTTGAAATATACTTAAGTATCAAAAGTAAAAGTACAAGTACCAAAATTAAAAATGCAAAGTGCTTTTTATAGTAGTCCTATACAGACACAAAACAACCCAAAATGTTTCTCCTCAAGATTTATCTCAACTGACTGAAAAATTATAACAACAATATGAATATAATGTATATAATGTATAATTTTACAAATTTTGAACCTTAGATGAGAGAGAGAGAGAGAGAGAGGTGCGCCGCGCCTTGCGTAGAGGCGTGCTGCGTCAACCTCCGCTGCTCAAGTAACGAGCCAGTTTGAGAATGTAAGAAGTAGAAAGTACACATATTTTTGTTCAAATGTAACAAGTAAAAGTAAAAAGTCGTCAGGAAAAGAAGTACTCAAGTAAAGTACAGATATGTGAAAAAATCTACTTAAGTACAGAAACAAAGTATTTCTACTTCGTTACTTCCCACCACTGTCAGTTTCTCTATTTGCTGCTCAGAGTAATGACCAAGAAGGACATGTTGTCACCTCAGTTTGTTGGTTTGTTTAAGATGGATTACACAAACACAACTGAATGGATTTCCATGAAATTTGGTCGAAAGATGAGGTATTACATCATATTTTGGTGCAGATCCGGATCAGAAGGAGAATACAGGATTTGAGCTCACTTCTTTTTAACATGGGGTTTTCACAGGGAATAATTAAATCAATGATAAGCCCTCTACTGAAATGTATTCTAGTAAAAAGACAAGTTCTATCTACTATCTTTCCTTAAAGCAGTTTTGGTGTCTTAGGAAGAGACAGCTGAGGATCAGGCCATCGCTTGAAGACAAGTTGTTTTGGATTATGAGTCAGTCAATAACTGTCGCTTCTCTATAATTCTATGATCCCATGAAAACTTTAAGGATTATAAATTTGACCACCAAGTCTTCATGCTTAAATTGAAAAGCTTTAACGTGAATAGAAAAGCTCTGTGTCCAAAATATCAAAACAATGGTGAACAGATGTGTGTCGCAACATGATTTATAGCAACACACACAAACACACGGAGGGAGATGAGTAACTTCAGTCGCACAAAACACAAATACTTGCTCATCACTCTTACACACACATATTGTCACACATCTAACTCACAACTGACCAGTCAACTCGGTCTATTTTCATTTAATCTAATGTCAAAAGGGCCCATTACTCTCTTTTAAACGCACACACACACACACACACACACACACACAGACAGACAGACACACACTCAGAAGGTGTAATGTTATCCAAACAGCCACCTGTCCTGTTGTGTCAGGCTGGTTGTGTTGCTGGCTGCAGGCCTGGGAGACGGCTTACTATGAGAAAACAGAGACTCACTCTGCATTAGACTGACTCCCGTCAATGGACCGGGCACGAAGCCTGCACGTGCACACACACACAGACACACACAGAGAAACACAAACACACAAAGACACACACACACACGCTGCTCTCTACACAGAAAATCGTTCTCACACACGTGCAGTCACAGGGACATTCTCTCTCCTCTCGTCCCCCTAATCACCCCACTGCATGCACACACACTTGTATGCACACACACTTGTATGCACACACACTTGTATGCACACAAACACACACAAGACTTTTCATGCAGTGTTACACAAGTTGCTCGATTCTTGCCAAGCTTTGGTTGCTAGGGGCAACGCACTTTGGGGGTAAACTTGATTTTTTAAGGCGTCCAAACAGAAACTGAAACATGGACACAACAAAAATACAATCTGCTGATCTTCCTTTTCCTTAAATCCATCATAATCTCCATCATCATCATCCTTTCTTCCACTTTCATTTGCTCCATATGAATTCTACGTCCATCATGAGCTCATTAAATGTGGAAGCAACTTCAAACTTTGGATAAAATCTGGTTGAAAATCCTTCTTCTTGCTTCGTTGGGATTTTAGAGTCAAAGGGAAACCTTGGATCCGTTTTTCTATCACTCAGTAAATCACAAATTCTGTCGGCACCACGAGCAGCTCGGGGGGGAACTGATGGTTAAACGTCATCTCGGTATAAATTGAAAACATCCTTCCTGAGGCGGCTGTGATCGGGTTCTCGATCGGGAAACTTCTCTTGAACCAACACCGTCACAGATGATCTGTTCCCGAGACTTCACGAATTCTCCGTCACATCGTCCCTTGACCTCTGGACGTTTTCTGCAGAGGTCAAGGGAAGGGGACATGTTTGGCTTTTCGACCTCGGTCCATATTTCTGTCTCTGTGTCTCTCTAACGATGCCGAGGACGAGAGAGAGAGAGAGAGAGAGAGAGGATTCGTTCTCTAAAGTTCAAACGAGAGGCAGCAAGAGAGACGTCTTGATCTCAGAGCACGAGACGATGAACAAAGAGAAACAGATGATGGACAGATGATGGACAGATGATGGACAGCTCTCACGCTCTCACGCTCTCCCACACGCAGACATGTGCTGTCTCCTGACGGCTTCGACTCTCAAAAAATAAGTCGGCTTCATTAAACTCTTGCACGTGGGCCAAAGATTCTTCACTAGGACGACTTCAAAGAGGCGTCACGCTCTGTCGCCTCCACAACAAAAGACGTCTTTAAAGGGCAATAAAGGATCCGTGATTCAGAGCAGATTCTGCAACTCAGAGACGGAGAGAGAACGGTTCTGAGACTGAAATCTGAATGTTGTGGGTCGGTCGTCGGGTTCGTTGCTGCTTCTCTAGGGTTCGGATGCAACGTGAAAGTTAACAGGTTCAGTTCAGGCTGATGACAGATCGTTAAAGTCTGACTTCGGCCTTCAGAGGAAAACTCGTGTTTCAATGAAATCACTCCAACGAGAGAATAAGAATAAGAGATTAACTTAAATTAAAGGAACGCTACACAAAATGCTTCCTAAATTCTCACTTTCCTCTTTTCTTGTCTGTTCTGGTTTCTCTACAATTGTTGTCATCTGAATAAAAGCCCTGGATTGTTACGTACGGATGTTTTTAGGGCCCGAGGCAGGAAGCGTCACATGGAGACTCACATTTTGGATTTCTGAAGACGATTCTCGTAAACAGTTTGTTGCCCCCGGCTCTGAAATCTCACTATTTCTCTAAACTTCATTATTCCACTGAATTTACCGTTGAAAAATAAAAAAGATTAATTATTAATGTTCATGTTAATCATGGAATCGGTGCAGAATCCTAATTAAAAAGCTGCATATTTCAGTAACAGCACTCAAAGGCTGCTCCACAGGATCTTGGGGAATAATAATATACATATAAATATTATAATGATACACATACTAGTTACACGCCTTTAGATTTCTGTTTTCTTTTTCGTCACCATTAACGTTAATTAAAATCAACCGTATACTCGATTATTTTGAAAGTCAGAGTTTATATAATTGCTCAGTCAAAGCTATAAATACAGAACTGGAGCCACGATATGATTAGATTCTCATGTGACTAAATACTAGTTTTGCTTTGGATTATTGTGTCAATCATCATTTAAATTAATGAACAGTTGAGTGTAGAAAATAAAAACAAGTTATAAATAAACGTCCATCACGAGCTCAAGGAGTAATAATTACAGGAGGTGATTAGACGTGACGGCAGGATCCTGAGTACAGAGAGACTTCCCTCTCTTCACTTCCACTTCCCTCACCCAACCCTTTCCCCTTCTCTCACTCCTTCCCTCCCTCCCTTCCTTCCTTCCTCCCTTCCAGCCTCCAACTCTCTACACTTCACCCAATTATTTCAGCGGCATGACGAATAACGCCTCAGAAGAAAAAGAACCTGCCAGAGGAAGAGCACTCGTCTTCTTCCTCATCCCTCGGTTCTGTCCCGGCTCCACTCGTTAGTGTGGGGTGAGGAACCAGCCTGTCACCTGGGACCAGCCGGTGGGACGCACCAGCAGACAGGATTCACAGGATGTGTTGGGCCGAGCTGGTCCAGATTATATGTTCATAAAGATTGTATGAAGAAGAACGTGCACAAACACAAACCCAATGAAATATTAAACAGATATATATGCACGGCTCATAATTCTTGATGAATCTGTGCATGAGGATTTCTCAAGGGCCAGAGAGCAAAGGGTGATACATGGAGGGCTGTGTGTGTGTGTGTGTGTGTGTGTGTGTGTCTGTGTGTGTAGCAGCTGCTACCAAGTACCAAAAAATTACTTCTACAACGCTTCTATACCAGTTTTATGCTAATCACTCTTTAGGGAATGGATGATTGCGGCAAAGAAGAAGTGGACTGAGGGAAAAAGGAAATTCCAGTTTTCTGTGGGTGAAACTGGTATCGGCTACTTTAAAGACGTGGTATTAAATTGTGTACTCGATGTCTGACCCGTGTTCAGCAGCGTCAGAGGAACATCTCAGTTTGGAGCATCAATAAAATGACACCATGTCATAGAAGTAAACAAATCAATAAATGAAATAAAAACAGAAAAGAGAATAGGCGGTGTGGTCTAGGGGGTAGAGTGGTTACAAGAAGGTTGCCGGTTCAATCCCCACTCTTCCCCATCTGCATGCCGAAGTAACCTTAGCAAGATACTGAACCCCTAACTGGCCCCTCATTAATGTTGAGTGTAATAAATATGTAAGTCGCTTTGGATAAAAGCGTCAGCTAAATGACATGTAATGTAATGTAAAGTAATGTAATAATCAAACCCCACAGTGTGTCTGCATGCTCTGCCTGTGTGGTGGAAACACAACGTTCCACCCTGACCATCCGTTTTCCAGCCAGTAGCAGGAAGTTCACCCACTGACTAGTTGTGGTTTAAATGGGATTTGCATGTTGTGATGATAATGGCATCTTGACACAACTATGCAGCTGAGCTTGTGTGGGTGTGTGCACCGAAGTCGTACGTGTTTCTGAGGTGCGGCGTTGTTCAGAGAAGTGACAGGGTAACGTCCGAGGCGTGGGCGTGGGGGGGAGGAGCCGGTGTGACTCAGATCCAGCAGCAGAGGAGCTCAGCCTGTCTCCATCCATCAGCTCCACAGGCTGCTCAGCAAACTGGCACCTGAGGTAGATGTCTAACACACACACACACACACACACACACACACACACACACACACACACACACACACACACACACACACACACACACACACACACACACACACACACACACACACACACACACACACACACACACACACACACACACACACACACACACACACACACACACACACACACACACACACACACACACACACCTCTTCTAAAGGATGGTGATTATTACTACTTACTTATTTCCTTTTCTAATTACGCTTCAGATATTTTATGTGATAAGTCACATTTTCTATTTAGGCTCATTATACATTTCATTTAGCAAATGGGTCACATGACAAATATTAAAGTATCAGAGGCAGTGAAATCTATAAAAAGACGAGTGTCCTGTTTGTTAATAGTGATGATACAGTTCAGCTTTGTTCGGGGTCAGTGACTCATGAGCTGGAAGCTGTTCAGTTAGATCGTATCGAAATAAGGAATTTATTGACTGCCCTTAAATTAAGTCTTTCAAACATTCAAAATGCATCTAACTTCACCTCCATTTACTTGTTTTTGTTTTCTTGTGAACTTGATTCATTGCTTTGTTTTGAAAGATACTATAAATCAATAAAGTTGTGATGCTAATCCTTAAGTGTCTGAAGGGGACACAATCTCTTCCTCACACACACAACCTACACACAACCTACACACAACCTACACACTCGTGACCTGCTCTGATGTCACAGCGGCAGCGAGCTCTGAAGCAGGCGACCGGTTCCATGATGAAGTTGGAAATCAAAGCCGATCCGATCCTTCGTCAAATTTCTCCTTTTCTTCCGCGGACTCATTAGCTCGTTTTCTTTTAACACATTTGCGAGTGAACAACTGATGGGAATCAGTTGTGGGTGTAATGAAACCGAAGCCCCAGAGGGATCCATATTACTGGTGCACTGGTGGAAAGTGTTCAGGGAAATTAGACTCAACTAAAAATATTCAATTATTCAAGTAGGAGGGAAATTACATGTTTAAAAATGCAAAGTATGAGTCGGTAAAGTATTTAGTTTCCCTCCAGACGTTTTCAGATATGAACTTTGGAAAATTGGGTCCAGACATTTTCACCAGAAGCTGTTTTTCAACCTGAGATATTTTAACCTCTTGTTCAAATTAACTT
This sequence comes from Limanda limanda, assembly GCF_963576545.1. Lineage (NCBI taxonomy): Eukaryota > Metazoa > Chordata > Actinopteri > Pleuronectiformes > Pleuronectidae > Limanda > Limanda limanda. The sequence goes on from NC_083650.1 coordinate 24,654,632, forward strand.
TTAACTTTTTATTTAAAACTTTTACTTCCGATTAATGAAGGATTATTTTATGCCCTTCCAACGGATTGTGATCTTTTATTACTTCATTTTTTCTTCTTATATTAATAAAACTTTTTGCAGAAGTTTCCCACACAGTTTTCCCTGTAAAGTCGCTGTGAGAAGAAACATCTTGAATCTTGAGTTGTGGCTTTAGATTAAATATCTGAGCTTTCTGGTGTTGACATGATCTCCACTAAGTGAACTTGCGTTTCTTATATAGTGTATATCTCTGTGTGTGTTTAGACAGAACACTGCATCGGGTGCCTGTTAATCTCCTTTTACTTCAGAGCAGACGAGACACGTGGAGTAAACAAACGTAAAGATTCTGCTTTGGTGTTTTCCTACAAAAGAAAACCTCACATCTGTCTTGTTCTTATCTCTTCTTCACCGTCCCTCGTCTTCATCAACTGGACACGCACGTCCACACCGAGCCTGTGTTGTGTTACTGTCCAGTCCAGACGTGAAACACACACACATGCTGCCTGCAGAATGGGCAGCCGGTCTGTGCCCATTCCTGCAAACACCGGAACCCATCCTGACAGTATTTATACACAACCACATCCCCTTGTTCTGTTCATCATATCTAATAAGTCCTGAGCATCTCCCACCAGCGTTTTCCACTGGGATCCAGCCAGCACCCCCCCCCCACCCCCCCCACCTGGAAGTGGCTCTAAACACAGAGACTCTTTTATGTGCTTCAGGTGTCTCACATGTCGCCGAGTGCTCAGGAAACAAAGCCCAGGTTCTTCAGGAAGCTTCTGATCTTCTTCAGGTCGGAGTTCTCTGTTTGGGATCGGTGCACCTGCAGTTTGACGAGTCTCTGGGTTCAACTTCCTTTTCATAATTAAGATCTCACGACGTTTGAAAGGAGCAAGACGGGATCGGACAAAGTTCTCAGGTTCTGCACAACGGTTTTTAACTGAGTCACCTAAAGGCCAACTGTACAGCATGAGTCATTTAAACATAGCTTCGAGAGAAGCAACGTTTTTTACAGAATAGCCAGATATCAATTTATGGACCAATCAAAAAATGTCATAAAAAATAGAGGCTCTTGGACATGGATGGAGAAAACAGGCCCAGAAAGAAAAGAGCTTGTTCCTTCTCATTCTGTAAATAAAGGTATAGTTGAAAAAGAAAACAGGATCTGTCACTCCACTGTTTATGATTGATGAGCATTTCAACCTAAATTATTACTCTCTAATCATTTATTTCAAGTTTGGAGTTTTTCCAAAAGGCAGGTTGTAGTGGAAGCCATAAGCCGACTCCCGAACGTCCAACCACTGATCCAGTCCACTGGTCTGTGGTAAAACCAGAAGCCTCCATGAAACTGGTGAGATATCAAACAAGCTAATGACCCAGGATGTTGAAACGTAGTTAACAAGTTAATTAAATGATTTATATATTATAGTACTTTCCTCTGAACTTGTTAATCACATTAAGCCCCAGAAACACATGAAAGTGTAGTTTAAATATCCCCAATGTCCATTTAAAATCACTATATGAGCTGATTTAATTATGATAAAAGGTTTGTTTTTTATTGTTTTCATGATTAAAAAATGTCTTTAACAGCAAATCAGAGTGAAACGAGCTCCGAGATGATTCCTGGTTTGTTCTCTGTGAAGAGTCAGTGGACACATCACAGGCTGAGCACACATCTGATCTGTGAGAGGATCAGACTGAGCCGAGGTCGATCAGTAGAACGAGATCGCTATCTGCCTCCTGGTCGTCAGGCGGGAGAGACGTGTGCTACCTGTGGATGCACCAGAGCGGCTGTGGGATCAATGGTGGACACACACACACACACACACACACACACACACACACACACAAAAATCCACACACCTCTCTGCAGCTCATTCTCTCACACAAACGCAGACACGTGAACACATAAACCTGAAAGCTAATATCAATGTGTGTGTTATATTTAAACAGCGTTATTTACTTTCTTTTTGAAAAATATGTGTTTTTTTAATCAAACTATTTGTTCAATTAATCAACAGCAGCAGTTTAGAAAAGCTGTTAATCTGGTTATGGAGCAAACCACAGCACGGACTAATTAAATTTGTTAATTACCTGAGAATCATAGTTCAAGCTTCTTCTGTTAAATAACGATGTGAATCTCTGTGTGTTAGTTTAGTTTCAGAACTGGTATTTGAAACGTTTCCCTTGAGAAAGCATTCTGTAATTCAGTTTTCATATTTTGGAACATTATTCATCATCAAAATGAGCATTTCTCAGATGATTTCTTCAAACTAAAATGAGAGAGAAAAAAGGCAGCAAGAGAAAAACTGCACAGATTTGGGAGCGGCTCTCGACTCCGAGTTAAACTTGAATCCTCATTTTAACAAGCTCATTAAAAAACATCCTCCTTTCAACTCGGGATGATAAGAAAGTTAAACAGTCGCTAACTCAAGAAAGATGCTGAAATACACTCGTTCCCACTTTTACTGGCAGTTTGCAAATCCATTTTTTACTGGATCACTGAATTGTGCAAAAGGAGAAAAAGGCTCGTCGAGTCAGAATCCGACTGAAACAGAGAGAATCGATCACAGCAGCTCGTGCTTCAGACGCTGAATCTCACCTGTAGCTTCACAAGTTCTTAACGACCTCGTTCCAACCTCCTGCACCGTAGATCTCTCATTTGATTTTCCAGTGAGATCACTGAGGTCACAGTTTATCTAAATGATATCATCTGTCTCTGGATATCAGAACAAAAAGATTTATGGATGATTTGAAAAAGAAACCAAAGACTTCTCTTACCAATCTGGCTTTTTATCTTATTTCCTTTAACTAGAGTTTTTCACCGTTTCATTTGAATTTTCTCCGTTTTATTAACTTTTGGTTTGAAATGTGCTGGATGTATTTTCTCTCAACATCAGTACATGGACAAGTGGAATATCTCGTCTTTACTCAAAAACATTACATCCACACAGAGAGGAAACGTCTTCTGAGTTCAGCCCATAATGAAGAGTGAGGCCGGAGCCCATTTCAGAAAATGTGATTAAAACACCAACACATACCATCTCATTAAGAGATGAATCCTAATGTCAGCAGCGTTTCACTGTGGGAGCACTATTTGGCAGGAAGCGAGCGCAGATATTTATCAGTGTCACACACACAGTGAATCCATACACACAACCACACATTTCAAAATCACCACTTAAACCATCAAACCAAACTTTGCTTTTATAAATCTTGTACTTTTATTTATTTGTGTTCATCTCTGGCCACGTGTGAATATGTTTATGAGTATGAAAGGATGAAATCCAGTCTGGAACATGTGAATAATGAAGTTCGCACCGGAGTAGTTTCTCAAGAGCGTCCATGACTTTGAAATCAAAGGATATTAAAGTGGGGGATGATGCAGTGAGATGATTTATTCACATTCTAGCTTTCATTTGCAATCCAGACGGATCAAAGTTACTGTTTATGAGATGTGGATCACGACGGAAAAAGCTCAAAACGCCAAAGTTTCCCTGCTGCGCTGCATGAAAACTGTTTAATGAATCGATGAAGATCATTTACTTCAGTTTCAAAGTCTGTAAAAACATTTCAAAGCAACAAGTTGATGACTTCAGATCGACCTCACACAGCAAGTGAGAACTCTGTGACCTCAGAACCGACACAAGCAGCAGATAATGTTTCTCAGGGTGGTATTCTGAGTAAAGTCTTAGCTGTTCCCACCGAGGATCAACACAAGCTACTAAATCCAAACAGCTCTCAAAATCATAACCATAAAGAAGATATGAGCAGCTGCTACAGCCACAGGCCTAAAGGTGGGAGGGATCACAGGCTCAGGACCCGACAGTACACTTGCATCCGGCTGCACAAATCACTCACAAATATCAGTCCCTTAATATGCCTTTTTCAATCAAGATCAATTAAACATTCCCTGGGAAATCAGCAACAATCTAATTTAACATCCTAAGGGATAAAGCTGTTTCCAGGTTTCTCTTCTTCTTCCGGACGTGTGAGTCAGAAGCTGTTTGACTTCATCATGAAGCTTCTCACTGTGTCGCAGTGTTTTGTCCTCGTTGTGAAGGATCACTCACAGACATTTATATGACTTGGATCCACAGAAGCATTTTAAACATTATCACATATTTCATCTCATAGGAAGTTTTGCCAAATTAATTCTGCTCTCATAGCAAAGTGCCTCAGAACCTCTTTGATTTTAGTAAAGTCAGATTAATCCTCTAATTGCTCATGTTCACGACTTGGACACAATTACAGCCAGACACAGACACTGGAAGGGTGCCTCAGACAAATATATAGTAATATATAAAAAATAGTCTTTTTTGTCTGATTTAGCAGATTGCTTTTGGTATAAGAGATATTTGAGATGTGAAGATCTTCACAGATAAAACATACAAATGAAAACACATCAAAATGTACAAACACAAGAGCCAGAACTATCAGAATATTAAGAGATTTTTATGCTGTTTTTTCCCAGTAATTCATCTGAAAATGTGATTCTTTAGCCAGGGTCAGGTTTGAGAGGACACAGTGACCTTGACCGTTAAACGTCAAAATCAAATCATTTTTAATCCTCGAGTCAAAGTGAAAGTTGGCTTCACATCTGAACGACTTCCCAGAAAGTTGTATCTATGAAATCTTAAACACGACAATGGGATCAGAGTCTCTGAGATGACTCAGATTTGCCCAAGTGACACATTTATAAGATCTCGTATTTGCAGCTGATGCAGATGATCTAAGTGTGGGAGGCTGCGGCCGCCAGCAGATGTAAGGACTTAACCTCTGACCTCAGCTGTCCCGCCTGAGACAATAAAACGTCAACATCCGGCATGGCGGCTCCTCCTCGGACAGCTCCACTTCCTCCTTCTCACAGCGCTTCTCTGATGCTGGAAGGTTTCATCAGGCCAACATGTGTGCCAGTTCAGCATCCTGTCTACGGCTGCGGCTCAGGGGTCAGAGCGGTCGTCCTCCACAACCGGAAGGTTCGATCCCAGTCTTCCCCTTTCTGAAGTGTACCCCAAACTGCCCGTTCTCATACAGAAAGTGCTGCAGATGCACTGTGTGAATGTGTGTGACTGAGGGAATATAAACTCTACTGTACAGCACTGTGAGTGTCATCAGGACTAGACAAGCTCGATATAAATAAAAACCATTCACCATTTACATGCATAGAGAGAGATCTAGTGAGAAAAAGAAGGAGAGCATCCTGCAGGAAATGCCACAGATGTGAAGATGTGGAACCTCCTCCACGAACCAGCAGCTCCCTGTGTCACGATCTGCCACATGTTCACAGAAATAAAACCTCATTATAAACCAAACATGCAGAGTCGGAGCTGCTTCTCCTCTGAAACATCCTCATCCTCACAGGATCTCAGGATTTATAGGATGCAAAGTGTTTTGAATTAAAAGAAAGAGACAATAGAACGACACGCAGTGGCCCAACTGTCCCCTTAACTTCAAACCCTAAAGAAGGTGATCCTGGATCAGCCTCCTGCAGATCTGATTCCCTTCCATGTCGTTCCGTGCTAATCGGTCCTTGTGTTTCCTTCTTGCAGTCAAACAAACAAACAACCTTTTAGTTTAGACAAAACGATGTGAGCAATAATCCTCTAATTGGTTAATTGACCCTGCATGAAGCCAGAGGAAGCTGGACCATGTTATTTCTTTTTCAAAAAGGGCGAATGAGAATCAGAAGATTTGTCCTCAGGGTTCATTTCACACCAGAAACCCGAGCTGTGGTCAGAGGAACGGCTGTTATGAGTTTCAGAAACGAAGCTTCTCTCCCTGCAGGACTTTTCCCAGAGTCTCACTCTCACCACAGCAGATGAAAGATGGTGCAGTCGAGGAGTTAATATCTCACTGGACTGTTCAGATGATAGATAGCAGAGATTCCCTGAGAGACCAGAGATCTGTGGGAGCTTCTGGTGTTACACAAAGATGCAGAAGAGATAGAACCCAACACAATGATTCATCTTTATCCATACTGTACATACAGGTTTTAACAATTTAGTGAGGACACACGCTGGTGTTTCACGTTCCCCGGACAGCATCCATCAGAACTGAGAGCCCTGACGTTAATCTCTGGGCTCATCGGTTATCGCCCGATGACAAATGAGCCTCTGGGGGAAAAGTCGGATATTTGGAGCAGAAATCCAGACCAAGACTCTTCCGTTCTCCATCTTCTGCTTACAGTCTAATGTTTCTACACATAAAACAAACAGGAATACTTCTAGTAGGTGTTTCAGGTCCAGGGAGACATTCTGGGTGATGTCGATTAACAGATATCTGCATATGAATGCTGCTGATGAATTAAGAAGCTGATCTATATGATCCAATTCTTTCCCTCTGCACACGGACTGTTCACCCAAAGGTCTGCACCAACCTGATTGGAACAGATTCCCATGAAGAACGTGTTCGTAGGATCTCTCTCACCCTGACCACTCCACCTATAGACGCCTGGACCTAACTGTCCTGGGACCTAGAGGTTAAAGGTGAATCCCGAAACTCTACAATATGAAGCTTCAGGTCCTCGAAAAAAACTGAATACAGCTGCATTTAAATACAAGAATACACAGTCAGAGATTGGACTAAAATCCAAAGAACTTTACCCTCAAACTAAATCTGGATCCAACCTGAGAGACGGAGCCTGAAGGTCAGAGATGTGAATATGTGGGTGAGATGTGGAGCCCGATGCAATTCAGACCCTGAAGACGACATTTGAAAAAGTGAGGAGCAGCCACAATGTCTACGCTCACAAAAGATCCTCACAAAAGACACACACACACCTGCAGCCCATTGCCCATTGTGTGTCTTGTGAAGCTGCAGCAACAGGTGATCACATCCTGAGACTCTCAGACTCTTAGAGACTCTTAGAGACTTTCAGAGATTTAAAATGAATGAACTCAGCTCAATAACATCACAGCCAGGCCTTCTTCAACCAGCAGCTTCATTCAAATAAAGAAACAGTGTGTTTGTGTATCTGCAGTGTGTGTGTCTGTGTGTGTGTGTGTGTGCAGGATGGATGGAGGAGGTGCACATGCTCGACAAAAGGAGGAACTGAGGAAGTTAATGTCTCTGGAAACAAGAGCCCCATTCAACTGGAACCCATTCGATCCCATGAGCTGGTCATTATAGGTTAGAGGCTGGTGTTGCGTCACCGCCTGGGAAGTTCCACCATGAATGAAACATGGAAAACCAACAGGAGAACCGGATGTGAAGAGGTTTTGCATGTATAGTGGATACAGAAGGTCACTCACACGAAGGCGTGGTAGACGAAGGCCCACTCCCGGGGTCGCTCCAGCACGTTGTACAGCAGGTTCTGGAGCCGCCGGTAGCGCGCGTTCCTGCGGCCGCTCTGCGCGCTGTAGACCAGCGGCTTCCCGAGCAGGCTGAGCCGGGCTCCATGCTTCCTCTCCGGGGCCAGGGCACCGCCTGCTGGGACCCCCCCTTGGGACAGGAGACCCCCGGAGCCCGGCTTCCTCTCCCCGGGGGACAGGAGCCCGTCCACCGGGGGGCTGGTGCTCATGGTCCTGTGGCCGCTCTCCACATCCTTCAGCGGGTGGTGGTGGTGGTGGTCCTGCGCCCGGCGCCCCGTGGAGCTCTTCAGCCAGAGCCCGGTGCCTCCACCTCCTCCTCCACTCGCTTCTCCGGTGTGGCTTCTCGGCATGGCATCACCAGATCTGCCGTGGACCACCGGAGGAACCTTCACATGCAGGAGCCCGCAGCTGCTGCTCCAGAGGCTGGACTGATGTTTCCTCTGAACCTGGATGAAACCGAGCAGAAGAAGCTGGAGAGTTGAGGATCTACTCGGCTCTCATCCTTCCAGCCGGTGGCTTCTTCAGCTGCTCCACATGAGGGTCAGTGTGCGAGGGGGCTGGAGAGGATCTGGGTTATGAAGGAGTGGATCCATGCAGACATGTGTAGGGGGGGGGGGGGGGGGCTCTCACACCCTCCCACTCCTCCTCCTCCTCCTCCTCCACCTCACCCGCTGCCTCGCTTCCTTCAGCCACTCGGAGCTGCTCGGAGCCTTTTACGCATCAGACTGAGGATCTGCAGCTCTGACTCCACCAGCTCCAACTCCTCCTGTGGACGAGGAGGTGCTCTCCTCCTCCTCCTCCTCTCTCTCCTCTCCTCATGTGACTTTGGATTTAAATAATACATATTAATAACCAGGGAGACGTCAAAAGGCACCAGTGACCCGCAGGATGACGCAGGTTTTACGCATGGAAGAAAATGACCCAAACATATGAGTGTGAACGTTTGGGTTGTTTTTAAATCAGATTACAGACAACGTGCAGGACAACACGCTGCATGTAACACTGACACACACATATAAAGTCCTGTGTTGTGTGTGTGTGTGTGGAGTCAGATTGTAGGAGGGAGTTGGACATGAGGTTGTGTTGTGCCAATCACACAACTTCACCCAGAAACGTGTTGGACTAAGTTTGCCCGGTGTTAGAAACTGATCCCGGATCTGAAGTGAACACGTGGTCTGATGATGTTTTGAACAGCTGCGTCATCTCTGTCACGTGGTCATGAACACCCCCCCCCCACTACTCATTCTTTCTTTCTCTTTCTTTACCAATCACTGCTTTTTATTCAAACACCACAGAATGGACTATATTGAGTATATAGGCTACTTTGATATACTTTTATATGATATTATTTATTGTATTGTGCTGTTTTTAATGTGTGTGTTTGACTGCACCAAATTTAAACGAAAACATTTCTATTCATGTACAATAACAATAAAGACTTTCTGATTCTTTCCTGTCATGTTGAATTGTAGATTGTAAAAAGTGTGACTGAATTATTTCATTATATCTGAGACCGGACATGGAGAAAAGGAGCAGAGTCACTTCGAACCTCAGTGGTTTTATTCTTATCTTCAATTCTCCTTATCAACACAATCAAGTTTAACAGTTAAAATTAAACCTGAAGGTGTTTTTATTCTCTTGTGTGATCTGAGCCTGCCCTCTAGTGGCCAAATACTGTAGTTACACTCTTTGGTTTTGAAAATCTCGGTCCTCACCAGGGATCACAAGACATCACCTGAGAAGGGGAGAACCTTTCACCTGCTTTGACCTCTGACCTTGGACTCTCCTCCATAACAGTTTTATTTAAACCACTTTAGTCTCGATGAAGATGTTGGTCCCCCATCCCACCCCAACATCCATGCACATGCAGACCACAGCAACTGAGGGGACGCTGCATATGATGCAAGTTCCTATATCTGTACTTATTGTAACTGTAAGTCAATTAACCAATCATCAGCTCTGTTATTGGCTTGTAGAATATCTTAATTCTGTTAGGATCAATTAAACAATTAACCTAATGCTCAGAGACTTGATTGGCAGGATTTCAACTCCAGTGTTAATAAAGTGAGACTGAACAAACAGAAACTACACATGAGATTAAAGAGAGAGAGAAAGAGAGAGAGAGGGAGAGAGAGAGAGAGAGAGAGAGAGAGAGAGAGAGAGAGAGAGAGAGAGGGGTGGGGGGGTGGATTAGGCCTGTTGAACGGGATTACGCAGCGCGTCGCAGCTCCCTCTCCTGCTCGGTGCCGTGGGACTGTCCTCACGGAATGTCTCCATCTGTCTGAGGCTGATCCACACACACCGAGGATCACAGGAGGATCCAGCGTCTGTATGGAAACATGGCCGACGTCCCGCAGATCGTCAAAATCGGGATTTCCCTGAAGATGCTTCCCAACAACACCGCGGTGTTCTTCAAGTCCGACGGAGCCCGGTTCGGACAGACCCGGACCATCAAGCTGCTGACCGGGTCCAAGTACAGGATCGAGGTGGTCGTGAAGCCCGGAGCCGTCGAGGCCACGTAGGTATCATTGGGTTCTCCCCACTGACAACCTGCTGGGATCCAGACCCTCCCAGTCAGGTCGTGGTGGTCCCAGTCAGGTCGTGGTGGTCCCAGTCAGGTCGTGGTGGTCCCAGTCAGGTCGTGGTGGTCCCACAACTTCCTGCTTATGAATCCACCAGGTCGTTAATGAGCAGCAGAGGGATTTTAGATTTAACCCTAACCCACTGAAATATGGAGATGATCCCAAAAAGAAAATAATTTAGATTTCGTTTGAATGTGGCATTCGAAAAGTATATTATAGTCTCCTGTTATGTTTTACTTGTATCTATAAAATAATCTTTATATTGTGAAATATCAGCTCCAAAGACCCTTCGTCTGATTTACCCACAGAACACACATTTTGGTTTCTGGTGTTTTTCGCTGTGAGTACTCACAGAGAAGTGATTGTGTTTCCTGGAGGTCAAACCAGGGATGAGGCTCCTTCCTCTCAGGCACAGAAAGAGGTGACCTCTACAGGTGACCTGATGTTAGGGTTGCATTCATGTAAAGTAGGAAATATGGCTTTTAAGAGTCTGTCCCCTCAAACTGGAGGCTGCAGAGAAACAAATCACATCTCACAAATGTCTCTTACGCATTTACCTACATTATTATCACAGATAAAAACATATTTTCAATGTGTATGTATTTTATTTGTGGGCTACACTCCTTTATATTTGATTGTTTAACGCGTCAAATGTCCATGTCTCCCTCTGGAATGTGGGATTTCACTGGGATCACGTGAAGGCAGCGTAAACCTCCAATTGGCCACATGTCAAATCCTCCTCAGATTAGGAGTGTGGTGTTTGTGCTTTGTGTCTCCGCCCTCTTGAGATCTGCCTGCAGTTCAGGGTTGTGTAATGGATGTGGTTACACATCTCCAAACATGGATCAGTGACACAACTCTAAATATCAGGGTGTGAAAGGAGCAGGCGGAGGGACACACACAGGAAGTAGGTCACACAGGCCGGGGATGAATCTGGATCATGAGCCACAGCTGCGGAGGATTCACATGAAACATCCTTTATTATGATATGCGTGTGTGTGTGTGTTGTGTTGTGGTCACACCCACCTGAAGCTGAACTATATCAATGCTTCATGCTGTTCACCTGCAGGTCGATGAGCCTGGGGGGGGTGACCTTCCCCCTGGAGCAGCAGTCCAAAGACCCCCAGTCGGTGGTCTACAGCGGCCGGTACGACACCGAGGGCGTGACACACACCAAGAGTGGAGAGAGGCAGCCGGTGCAGATCAACATCCAGGTAGGACCCTCCCCCCCCCTCCAGATGTGCTCATGCTGCCGTGGTTACGGTACGGCCAGCTGCCAGGGTTTCCATGGTTACAGTTGTTCTACAGCACATCCTGACAGTTACAGGTGTTTCCACGGTTACAGTTTTTTCGGAGGTTCATCCTGACAGCTACATGTGTTTCCACGGTTACAGTTTTTTTCGGAGGTTCATCCTGACAGCTACATGTGTTTCCATGGTTACAGTTTTATTTTTATTCCGCAAAAGGGGTTTCCATGGTTACAGTCCTTTTAAATTGCAGCTGCAGGTGTTTCTGTGGTTATTACATCTGCCGAGAAGGTTGTGTTGTCATTGCTGTTTGTTAGTTGGTCTGTTTGTAGCGTTGATTTCAATTACACCAGTTGGAAGGGGTGGGGGGGGTTACAGGAATGTTTCATCACTTTCTTTAACATTGTGAGATTCATATTTATTGACATTTTTCCCTTTTTCCCAAATCCTGATGAAAGCTCTGATGTCTCTGAGTGTTTGATGTTTGTGGAGTTATGTGAGAGACATTCCATCTTCATTTGGTTTGTGTGTTTGTGACCCATCTGTCCAGTTAACACTCTGTGGCCTCTGGGGTAATACTGTGTGTGTCTGTGTGTGTGTGTGTGTGTGTGTGTGTGTGTGTGTGTGTGTGTGTGTGTGTTCATCCGTCTGTCCAGTCAGTACATTTCCCCTTAATTTCACCTCCATATGATTTTACACATGAGCACATGATGATAAAGTCTGTATGTCTACGTGAGTCTCATGTGCTGTGTGTGTTTGTGTGTGTGTGTGTATGTGTGTGTGTGTGTGAGTGTGTGTGTGTGTGTGTGTGTGTGCGTGTGTGTGTGTGTGTGTGTGTGTGTGTGTGTGTGAGAGAGAGAGAGTGATCCCATCTGCTCGCTCTGCATGTTTCCTCATCAGTTCATCAACCCGGGCCGTCTCCAAGCTGCTGTGAACTGTGTGTGTGTGATTGTGTGCGTCCTCTGCACACGTCTCCGTCTCAGTGTGTGTGATTGTGTGCGTCCTCTGCACACGTCTCCGTCTCAGTGTGTGTGTTTCTTCTCCTTCAGTTCGCGGCGGCGGGCGAGTTCGAGACCGTGTGGCAGGTGAAGTACTACAACTACAACAAGAGGGACCACTGCCAGTGGGGGAACAGCTTCAACAGCATCGAGTACGAGTGCAAACCCAACGACACACGCACGCTCATGTGGGTGAACAAGGAGACGTTTATCTGACTGACACTGAAAATAACTAAACAAGGTGTGTTGTGTCTCATTGTGAAATATTGTGTTGCTCAAAGGGATTTGTGTATTTATCCTTTCTGTTATACGATCATTCTGCTCCTCTTGTTTGGTTTCACCTGTCACTTCTACCTTTCTGATAACAGACACTAAAACTTTACCGTTACATAAAAATAAATGCATCTTTTCTTACATCCCATAATATTTCCTGCTGAATCATGTGACACAAGGTCACGTTTTCAGTCTTTCAACAGTTGTTGATTTTGATTACACAACTGAGTCGAGATAATTGACACTTAGGTTAAAATGAAACATGAAGCACTTCTCAAAAACTTTCTTTAAAGTTATTTTAAATATCCAAAGACTAATTAGTTAAATTATATTTTGAGATAAATATGTTTTTCATGTACAGATCAGTTGTGGTATCAGGTCGCCCTCCAGTGTATGTGTAACACTTGTGTTAATGTACAGTGTTGTATGTGTGTGTCTGCCTGTGTGTGTTTTCGACAGTGTGTATGTTTTACAACCGGTGCTTGTACAGACGTGTCTATTTGTATTTTTGTACTTTTAAAATATCATATGTGTGAGAGAGAGTTTATTTCCAAAATGACTTTGTGACATTTCCAGAAATTCATGCCAGGTCCGTTCTTATGTAACTTCTGCTGGTTTTAAGTTTTAAAATAATACATGTTAACATTTAACATCATACAAGTCTAGTGTCCTTGAATTAGAGGCATTTTGACTGAATGGCTCCAAACTACAACTCTTTCCATGTGTCCTCGAATGGAAAACTCCATCTGCAGCTCCTGATGTTAACAAATAGTTAAAATGACTTAAGCTACTTTAACAAGAGCAATAACTTGTACAAGGATTGAAGCTCAGGAGCTGGCCACTATGGAAACTTCATTTTAGAATACAAAACGTTTCACTTTATAACATAACTTTCATTAAATCATGACATTGTTTCTGTGGTGGAGGTACCACTTAGATTTAAATCAACCATTGTTTTGATTTAAAGTCCCTTTTAAATGATTCTAGATGCTGTGTTGGATCAGGCTGCCATCAAGTCATTATTTAAAGAGTCTAAAGCAGTGACAAGATAACACAGTCGCACAATTCATAACTAAACAAAATAACTTTGCTCAATTGTGCCTTGGACTAACCCAAATTCTCAATTTTAAAATTTTCATAGTCTTTTGGAATAACTCTGTGTGTGTGTGTGTGTGTTATTTTGTGTGCAGTACAATGCAGTATTGGAAATTAGATTTGTGTACTCAGCTGAAGTTGTGCTCCTACGTACAGGATGTTGGTTTCTCTACCTCTCCCAAAGAACTTAGCCAATGAATACTTGTGTGTGTTAAATTGAAATATTGACATATCTGCAAGAACAATCGATTTCTCGTGGTGACTATTCATATTTAAAAATGAAAATAGTATTTTTGTGCAGTGAACCATTTGAAATGTTTTCATAGATATAAATCTTGTGTGTATTTTGGTATGAATGACATATTTTTGTGAAATGTTGAATTTGACCTATGCAAGAAACCAAATTGTGCAATATAGTTGTTTATAAAATCTACATTCTGACCTTTTGTGAAAGTGTGATTTGTTTATAAATAATAATAAAATGGAAAATGTTTTTGTGTGGCAGATGTGATATACTATACTACTTGAACTAGAATTCCACTATCTTTCACATCTTTATACGGTAGAGACAGTTGTGACCTGCAGGTCTCCCAGCATCCACTAGTTATCATGTTCAAAACAGAAAGTTATTCTTTATTCATCTTAAAAAATAACTAGAAAATTATGACTGGAATAAAAACTAGTATATACAGTGTAAAACACAGAAAACAAATCTACAGTGTGAGATTAGTGAATGGATTATAAATGATCCATTGTGTGGCACAGACAAAATTAATATTTGCGTTAAAGTTTCAGACCATAATGGTTGTGTGTAGTTCTACTGGGACCAGAGCTGCTTGTACAGTCTTACTGGTGCAGAAAGGAACAATACCTTCAGACACAGTGTGATTCCCTTACCCTTACCTTAACCATAACTATCACAACTAAATGCCTTAACCTGATTCTAACCCTAAAACCAAGTCTTCCCCTCAAACAGCCCATTGAATTTGTGAGGACCAGTCAAAATGTCCTCACAAGGATGGTATGATCCCAAAACTGGCCTCATAACTATAGATAGAAATATACAAACACACACTGTGGGTGCAGTACCGTCCTACCGCCGGCAGGTGGCGCACCCGCACAGCCCGGTCGAACGTGCAGCTCTATTAATAAACGAGGAGTAGCGGGGAGTACCCGGATGTACAGTACTGCTGCACCTCCCCCCTCCTCGCTGGCTGTCTCCTCCCCTCCGCCGCCGCCCGCTCGTCAAAGCGAGCCTCCTCCGCCGCCCCGTGTCCCCGCCCCTGCAGAGGAAGCCTCCGTGAAGCGCCGCAGCCGGAGAACCAGGACCTGACGCTGGGTGGTGAAGCCAGGCCGAGACCCCACAGACCCGCAGAGACCCGCAGCAGAGACCCGCAGCAGAGCACCGACAGACCCGCAGAACCGACAGCACCGACAGCCTCCTCCGGTTCTCCTCCGGTTCTCCTCCGACCTCCTCTCTCCGCCGCGCCTGGATTTCATCATCCGACCTGCAAGATGGTAAGCAGCCCCCCCCCCCCCACCGCCTGGTAAACACAGGCCCGGGCCGACCCAGGCCACGGACCCGGGCTACGGACCCGGGCTAACGGCCGGACCGGACCCGGGCCACACGTCCCTAACCCGGGCCTTGTTGACAGCTGCCTGTTCCCGCGGTTAGCTTCGAGCTAACACTCGACAGCGCGCAGCTCCGCGGGGGGAGGGAGGCTCTTCCCCCGCGCGGCCGCTCCCGGCTCCGTGTCGTCCTCCCCCCGGAGGATCCCCGCAGCCCGTGGCCCACTTCCCCCCCCCCCCAGCAGCTCGTCGCTAGCATCTTCATTAGCGACGAGTGTTCGGTGCAAATTAGCGTGAGACGGACACACACACACGTTTGAACGAGGCCCGAAGAGACACACAAAAACACACGTAACGTTCAGGCTCCGGAAATCAACGCGGAATCGAACGCACGGTTCCTCGTTGTGGTGCAGACCGTTTGACCAGCGGCTCGGTTCAGCTCAGACTGGTTCGTGTTCCCGGTGGTTCGTGCAGGAAGCGGCTTCCTCCAGCACGCAAACAGGGAGCGGCCACGACGCGAACCGAACCGACAAAACACCGACAGCGATAAATATCACGATACACGTCACGATATCGTTTCTTTTGATGTAAAGATGGATTTTTGGCTCTTGGCTGAAGGTTTGGTTTGAAGACTCTTCCCCTGACAAACACCCGATAAACAGTTAAACATTGTATGAATCTGACGTAGAACGTTAATGTGTTATAAACCTTTCACGACGCTTCATATCGATTCACTGTTGTATTGCTACTGATGACAGTGTGTTGCCTAGCAACCCTCGGACATCCTGGACTGGATCCATATTCACCTGAGGGTCAGAGCTGTCAGTTTCCATTTGCAGGGGCGTAACTGGGGATTGTAGGTTCCGTTAGCCCCCTCCCCACCTCGGCCCCCCCACTCGCTGCCACCTCTCCGAACGTACAATTTATTTCAAATGCACAATAAATCGCACACTCCTCCGCACATCAATTTTCCAATCAATTATTGATGTCCTCATTTGCACAGATTTGGCAACGGCAGCCATTTTCTCATTAGCACTAGCATGCTACACTTCTGTTTATAATCGTCAAAAAGAGCCAAAAGACACATTTTATTCCTTGTGCCAGTTTATTTTACGTTTTGCTTTAACGTCTTGAGGACACTTTATGTGATTGGGGTTTTTATAGATTCTCCTTACTCATATAAAAATTGCTAATAAATCAGCTAGGCAAGTGGATATTAGCTAATTGCAGTTTCTTTGGTGTTTGTGGCGTCCTATAGGCAACAAGGGATGTCCCAAGATGTATTTGAGGACATTTAGGAACCTATCCCTGTTCGATTGCTTGTCCACCAGGATATAGTGACAATATGCAGTCACAATTCTTTGTAAATACACCTCTCTCATAATTTTAATCTCTTTTAAGACCAATATTGGCATTGAAAAGCATAATCTGAACAGAAGTCATGAATTGGGCCTTGATTTGATATCGGTGTCTAAAGGAATGTGTACTTAACATCACCGGGGGACAATTCAAAGACACGCGAGTAAATCCTCAAACTTGGAAAAGACCCCGGGTTTGGTGACTGCTACACAACTATCAGAAGCTCATGTATTATGATTTTAGGTCGTAGTTCCTGGATCTATTCTGCATATTTCTATAAACGCATAAACCCACAGCATCTATCCATGACATCGCCTTGAATGAGAGAGAAACAGTGTCCTTTTGACTTATTGATGATGACCTGGGGGGGCGTCGGCCCGGTGCCAGCGGGTAGAACCTCGGGGTAGAACCTCGGGGTAGAACCT